>NW_027467716.1:545962-555962 GCF_046742065.1 Oratosquilla oratoria
CGTCATCCATCTTGAGTGTTTGTCTCTTATCACTACTCTCATTTTTCTTTCTTGCAAAAAGTCC
Source organism: Oratosquilla oratoria (assembly GCF_046742065.1). Taxonomy (NCBI): domain Eukaryota; kingdom Metazoa; phylum Arthropoda; class Malacostraca; order Stomatopoda; family Squillidae; genus Oratosquilla; species Oratosquilla oratoria. The sequence continues at coordinate 546,027 of NW_027467716.1, forward strand.
TCCATCTATTTAAGCAGTTTGCCCTGTATTCCTCCTTCAGTTTTTAATATCTTAAGCAACTTCTTATGTGGTACTTTGTCAAAGACTTTTTTTAGGTCTAGAAATGCACAATCAGCCCATCCATCTCTTTCTTATATCATATCTATTAGCCTTGTATAGAAACATATTAAATTGGTGACGCATGATCGTCCTTGTCTGAATCCAAATTGCCTTGGATTTAGCACGCTGTTTTTTTTTTCTAGATATTTTACCCATTTACTTTTGATAATTCTTTCACAAAATTTTGCTATTGTACTTGCTAGAGAGACTGGTCTATAGTTGGTAGGGTCTTCTTTATTTCCTCCTTTATATATAGGTACTATATTTGCTTTTTTCCAATCTTCTGGAACTTTTCCTTCTTTCAAGGAACTATTTATTATGCTATGTATTTTGCCTGCCAGTTCATTTCTGCATTCTTTCAAAATCCAGTTTGCTATTTCATCTGGTCCTTGCGATTTTCTAACATCAAGATTACTCAAGTGTTTCATTATTTCATTCTTTGTTACTTCTATTTCTTTCATATGGGGGACTTTCTCTTTCCATTCGATCTCTTCCGGTTGTATATTCTCCCTTGTAAACACTGATTTAAAATGCTTGTTCATAATTTCCGCCATTTCTATTTCCTCTGTGTATTCAATTTCTCCTTGTCTTAATTTCTCCAAGTCTTGTTTGTTTTTCAGTTTGTTTACAAATCTGTAGAATAGTTTTGGTTGATCTTTACATTTTTCTATGACATCTTTTTCATATTTTCTCTTTTCCTCTCTGCACGCTTGTACATATTCATTTCTATAACAAGTATATATTTTCCATTTTTCAGGTCTTTTGTCTTTCTTCCATATGGTCCAAGCTTTGTCTCTTTTGTCTTTTAACACTCTACAACTTTTGTTGTACCAGCACTTTACATATTCTTTTTCTTGTTTTTGTCTTGGGACATACTTTTCCACTCCTTTTTTTAAATTTTTTTGTCAAAATATTCCATTTCTACTGTTTTATCTTCTTTGTGTATTCTTTCCCAGTTTTCATTTTGAGAGAATTTTCTTATCTTATTAAAATTTGTTTTTTTTATACAATAATCTTCCTTTTCTATATTGTTCATTTCTTTTCATGTATTTTTTCTCATTTAGTTCTAGTTCTATCAATATGTGGTCACTTTTACTTATTAGTGCCTGGTATTCTGTCTTTTCCACTATTTCAGGTTCTGATGTGATTATTAGGTCTAGTCTCGATGGTTCTTCTTCATTTCTATACCTAGTGTTCTCTTGGATCCATTGTGTTATTGTGCGGTCAATAATCATCTCAAGTAGAACATTTCCCCATGAGTCTTCTCCACCCTTTACGGTCATCTCTTCCCAGCAGATTTCTTTGCAATTAAAGTCGCCCATCATAACTATTCTTCCTCCATCTTCCATTATCTTGTTTAGTGTTATTCTTGTGTCTTCTAACATACTTTTATGTTCACTCTCTTCCCACGAGGCTGTTTTTGGGAGCACGTAGTTTATTACAAACTTTCTGCTCTTCTTATCTCTGTCTTCTACTTCTATCGTAATCATCTCTACTCTATTCTTTCCATATGTGACACTCTTCACGTTTATATCCTTCTTAGTCAGGAACATAACTCCACCCCCTTGTTTTATCTCTCTGTTTCTAATCCAATAACTATATGTATTGTGTCCTATGCTGTTGGGTGGTAGTGGACCTTTTAATTTTGTCTCAACAATTCCCATTATGTCCGGTTCTTTTTCCTTCAGATACTCGTTCAGTTCATTCAGTCCTGTTATTAATCCATCTATATTTGTGTAGGACACTCTTAACTTTCTGTTATTTCCATTGTATTCTCTGTTTCTTTTTTGTTTCTCTCTGTTATGGTCCATTTCCTCACTTTCATATTCACTACTCTCCAGTAGAATTCTTGTTTTTCTGACTCCGTTCTGGTCTCGTTTTTTTTTTTTTTTTTTCCTTTAGGTTCTTTCCTTTTCATTTTTTCTTTCTCTCTTTCCTCTTTATTCATTTCTATTTTTATCCATACCTTTTTATATTGTTCACTTGCTGCTAGCTTCCCTGTTTTTGCTAAGATATTCTCTGCTGTTGTTTGTGATCTGAATTTAATCTTAATTTGTCTGGTCTTATCTGTACTATACTTTCTGAGTCTAAACTTCTCTTCAATTTGTTTCATGATTTCAGGTTCATCTTCCTGAACTAACTCTAGTAATCTGCTTACTTTTTCATTTTCCTCATTGATTCTTGTGGTTCCATCTGGGTTATGTTTCTCTTCCATTCCTGATATAATTATACATTTCTTTTTATCTGCTAAGTCTCTTACAATATTCTCCTTCTGTCTCATCACGTTGATAACTGAGTCTTCAGTTTGTTCTTTCATTTGCTGTTTAATTAGATTAGTAAATGCAACTTTACTGTTTTCCTGTATTTTTCTCCACCCCTGTGCTTCTTTTGCTATTGTTTCTTTATTGTCTTTATTGTTCCTTTTTAATTATTCATTCTCTTTTACTTCTTTTAACTGTCTTTTTAGTTCTTCTATTTCATTAGTTAAGTTTTTGTTCGCCTTCTCTAGTTCTTCCAATCTTTCAACCCTTTGCGCAATTTTTGACATTCTACCGAACCAAATCTCCCAATGTTCGGTCATTTGTTCAAGTTTTTCCTCTAGTCTTGCCAGTCGGGGGAGGTTGGTATCCGCCCCCCGCCCCCTCATTAGATCCATGGAAATTATTATCCTCACCTTCTATTGTGCTGCTCATATCTATGTTTCTAATCTTTACATTTCTGTTAGTCCCTTCATCGTCACTAAATTGATCTGGCCCGCGTTTGTTCACATGGCGTCTGCCTGCCTGGACTAAGTCCCCTCCTTCCTCATTTCCTTCCATTTCCCTCAGTAATCCCTCCCCTTCTCCTTTTTCCTCACTTTCCCACTACACCACGAGCAATCCCCTTCCCTGCAAATACAATAGGTACTTCCTTTGCGTTGAGATCCACGAAAATTTCACTTTTTCTTCAGGACGTCAATCCTCGCCGTCTGTCCGAAGGAAGTGTGTGTGTGTGTGTGTGTGTGTGTGTGTTTTATAGTTGCATTTACCTAGTTGTATTTTACGGGAAGAGAGCTATGCTCGTAGTGATCTGCTTTTGTATCTTTCCTCATCCAGTTTGTTTTTGATATCTTGTATAAATTTGGCACTCACTGTTTCCTCATTCAGTTTGTTCTAGATATCTATTCCCCTCCCCCATCATTTCCAGTTCCCGTGTCCTCGTAATTACTGGATTAATTCGGTTTAACTGTTCCCTTCTATGGTATTATATATCTTCATTCTCGTTCAACTTTTCTTCACTTAAATAAAAATATCTTTCACCATATCTTCTGTAGCAAGTTAGTAATGTTTCTTGATAGAGTCAATTAAACGTATGTATAATTATCTATTTTCTTCCCAATTATATACACTTGCCTTGTCAATTTACATCAAGGGACCCCCGCCTGGGATCCTTAATCCACTCACTAAGTCACCTCTGCTCTGACGTCACTACCTTATTCATCCAATGATCTTTAATGTTACAAACAAGTGCCTCCCCCAAGGGTGCGACTCTTCTCCCATGCACCAACAATTTTTCTTTCTCCTCCTCCACCCCTCTCCAATCAGAAAGACTGTTACAACGTCCCAAGCATCACTACCCACACAAACAATCCCGACGTCGAAGCGGAATGGCCAAGTCTGGACTCTGAAGAAGCTATTGTAAGCGAAACCGGTCAGGAATAAACTCGATAATCAGATAAAGACCCGTGTTTCCCCCTCCACCTTTCCCATAATTTGTCCCAATGTCTTTACATATATATATATGTATATGTATGTATATATATGTGTGTGTGTATGTATCTATATCTATATATATATATATATATATAGTATATACATACATAGATGCATATATATATATATATATATATATATATATATATATATATATATATATATATATATAAACTAATGAAAACCATGTCAATAATTGTATACGAGTACATTATAACACCTAATATTGAACGTATCTAGGTTGTGCATGCTGATGTAAATGGGTACACGTGGTTCATTTTTTCGGTCACTAATTCTGGGGCCACCACATTTTTTTTTTTCTTTTTTTTTTTTTTTTTTTTATTTTTTAAATGATAACAGTCCGTTGTTAGCTGGCGGGATTTCCGCCTGAGCCCACACCAGTTGCCCAAGCTACAACGTGAAGAGCCTTTAAAAAAGGCGCAGCAATTACGTTGCTGTGACCGAGGCTCCAGCTGGTGGGATCTTTCCCGAATTCCTGCAGCGAAATGAATTTTGTCCTGCATGGAGTTTCCAGCTGTAGCCAACGGGGTTGAATCCCGTGGCTCCTTGATAGAAGAATCCAATACAGGAGGTTGCTAGACATAACCTCGCTGTTGGAGGTCATGCAGCAGGGTCCCTCATGGGAATTTTATTCGGCGCTGACTGCCAACCCCCCTTCATAGCCAACATGAATATGAATAGCACAATCAAAACAAAACCGGGCGTTCCTGCTGGATCATCGTCTCCTAAAGGTCCAACCGTATTGCCTCGTGTGCTTACGGGCAGTGTGCCACCGAATCTGAGTAAGCACTGTCCAAGCAGATCTAAGTCTTGGACATTAAACAACATGAAGAAAATGAAGATCTATATTTACAACGTAAGAAGTCTCTCAGAAGACCACAGACTGGAGAGTTTAATGGAAGAGCTAGACAACATCAAGTGGGACATCGTAGGACTAAGCGAAGTCCGAAGAACTGAAGAAAAGCTGATACAATTACAGGATGGTCACCACCTGTTCTACTATAGAGGTAAGGACAAAGAAAGATCTAGTGGAGTAGGATTCTTGATCAACCGAGAGGTTGCTGGTAACGTAATCAAATTCAGTAGTTTATCGGACAGGGTAGCTTGGATTGTGATTAGGCTGTGTAAAAGGTACACTCTAAAAATAGTTCAGGCTTATGCACCAACTTCACAGAGTTCAGACGAGGAAATTGAGTCCTTCTATGGTGATTTAAGTCAAGTAATGGATCGAGAAAAAAAGTAAGTACACTTTGGTAATAGGAGACTTTAATACTAAAGTAGGGAAGAAGATGGAACTTTTGGAGTAGGTGAAAGAAATGACAGAGGTGAGATGTTAGTCAATTTTGCAGAGAACTACAATATGAGGATAATGAACACTTTCTTCCAAAAGCGTGTAGGTCGTAAATGGACCCGGAGAAGTCCAGATGGAACAACAAAGAACGAAATACACTTCATATTAGGAGATGAGAGCAAAAGCGTTAGCAATGTTACGGTGATAAATAAAGTCAACATAGGTAATGACCATAGAATGGTCGGATGCACAGCTAAATTCAACTTCACAGCCGAGAGAAATAAACTAGTTTTAAAAAAGGAAAATAAGCCTTGCAAAGGTTAAGGATAATAATAAGAAATTTTAGTTAGAAATTAAAAATAGATTCGAAGCTCTAGGAACTAACGAGGACAGCGTGGAAGATATCAATTTGAATTTAATGAACATCATTAAGGAATCAGCAGAGAAAGTAGGAAGTACAAAAACATTAGAGAAAACAAATACTCCAAAGCTACAAATGACATAATTAAAAGAGAAAGGAACATGCAGATTAAAAGCAGTAGAGACGAAATAGAAAGAGTAGAACTAAACAAGCTTATCAACAAAAGGCAGAGATTAGAGAAAAGAAAGAGAAACATGGATGAAATAGAAGAAACTATTCGGAAAGGTAAAAGTATTAAAGTGACCGAGCGTAAACATGCTTGAGGAAGACAGCAAATTATATGTTTGAAAGATAGAAATGGAGAAATAATTAAATGTAGAGACAAAATGATAAAAAGAATAGAAGAATTTGACCAAGAGCTTTACTCGTCGAAGGCCGTAGTTCAGTCAGTAAGTTCATGTGTAGACGTTAGTAGTGTACCAGAGATTACAATGGAAGAAGTAGAATTTGCTCTAAAAACTATGAAACGAGGAAAAGTACCTAGGGAAGATGGTATATCAATAGATTTGTTGAAAGACGCAGGTAAATTAGCTCATATTAAATTAGCTCAGTTGTACACCCAGTGCTTACGTCAAGAAAGCGTTCCGGATGCGTGGTGCAATGCTATAGTGATCTTCATAAAAAAGGAGACCAGAAGGACCTTAGTAACTATCGACCGACTAGCTTGCTATCAAACGTATATAAAGTATTCTCCAAGATCCTTACAAATAGACTGAGTCAAGTTTTAGATGGAAACCAACCGAGAGAACAGGCAGGCTTTAGAAGCGGATATTCAACTCTAGACCATTTGCAGGCGATAAACCAACTAATCGAGAAAACGACAGAATATAATATACCTCTGTGTTTAGCTTTTGTAGATTACGAGAAGGCCTTTGATTCAGTAGAACAAATAGCAATACTAAACTCGCTACGCAAACAGGGTACAAACGAACAGATCGTAAGAGTTTTAGAAAAATTTTACTCGAAAGGTACCGCTATAGTTCGACTACATAAAGATACAGAAAAGATCAAGATCGAGAAAGGAGTACGGCAAGGCGATACAATTTCACCCAAACTATTTACAGCTTCTTTAGAAGATATTTTCAGAAGATTGAGTTGGGAAAAGAAAGGTTTGAAGATTAATGGCGAATATTTGAACCACCTAAGATTTGCAGATGACATCATTCTTATTTCAGAAAGAGCAGAAGACTTGCACGATATGCTGAGCGATCTAAACAAAGAAAATATCAAAGTAGGTTTAAAAATGAATAAGAGTAAAACCAAAGTAATGTTCAACACGAAAGTTCAAAGTAAAGAGATTGTAATTGATGATGAGAGTCTTGAGGAAGTTGAAGAGTATAATTATTTAGGTCAGATGGTGAAGGTGACGAAAGATCATGATAATGAAATAAAAAGATGCATTACAATTGGTTGGAAAATGTTTGGTAAGTATAATAAAATCCTGAGAGGCTCTCTACCTTTATGTTTGAAACGTAAAGATTACAACCAATGCATTCTACCAGCAATAATCTACGGATGTGAGACTTTGAAGCTGACTAGGCCGAGGGAAACAAAGCTAAGGACTGCACAGAGGAGAATGGAGAGATCAATGATGGGAATAACACTGAGAGACCAAAAGAGAGCAAGTTGGGTGAGAGAGCAGACTACAGTGAAGGATATTGTGGAGGCAGTAAAAAAGAGGAAGTGGAATTGGGCAGGTAAGTTAGAGCGAAGGACTGATGAGCGATGGAGCAGGTGCGTTACTGAATGGACGCCGCGAGATAGGAAGCGTGGAAGAGGAAGACCAGACAGAAGGTGGAGAGACGAGATCGACAAGTTTGCAGGAGTGAAGTGGCAGAGGATGGCACGGTCGTGTGAATCATGGAATGCTATGAAGGAGGCCTTTGTTCAGCAGTGGACTCAGGATGGCTGATTTGATTGATTGATATATATATATGTATATTCATATGTGTATATATATATATGTATATATATATATTTGTATATATATATACATATATATGTATATATATATGCATATATATATACACACATATACAGTATATATATATGCTAATAAGAACACGGGTACGTGTGTTCACTTATGCAAAGTAGACCACTTGGAAAAAGAAACTAACGAAGCAGAGCGCTTTCGTATATTACATCTTCAGATGTAATATACGAAAGCGCTCTGCTTCGTTAGTTTCTTTTTCCAAGTGGTCTACTTTGCATATATATATATATATATATATATATAAACATATATATATAATATATTTGTATATACACTGTATATATATATACATATATATATATAAACATATATATATATATATATATATATATATATATTAGACTGGCCCAAAAAACTAAAATTTTGAAAAACTTTTGTCTCACCCCCAGATATTATGAGGCTTGTTGAAAAAATAATCTGTGCGAATTTGCAGCAAAATATAATTGTATTTAATAGTGCCACAAGTAAAATTTATTTGTACACATATGTTAGCGTAAGAGAAATATAATAATAGGTTACTTTTTATTTATTTTTTTACTTTTCGGAGTAAAAATTAGCTAAAAATAAATCAATAGTTGCATTGTGTTGGTCACTATATAAAATGCATATCTGGAAACTTAAGGGAGAAATTTCTTCACCTGACTTAGTGGCTGCATTAGACAGAACGAAGATGAGTGATCGTAATGCAATGAGAGTAATATCAGCAACAGCCTCAACCCTTGGAAAAGATATTGATGAGAACTACTCTGCAATGAGGAAGAAAGAAAATCAGAAAAGAAATAGCTGATAGCATGAAGCAATCATTCACTGCAGATGCGCCTCTTACAGTCCACTGGGATGGCAATTTAATGCCTGATTTAATTGGCACTGAAAATATAGACAGATTGCCTGTGTTAGTGTCTGGTGGGGGCAACTCTAAAATTTTGGGAATACCAAAACTAATGTCAGGTACAGGTGATCAAATAGCAGCAGCAGTTGTGGAAAGTCTTGAAGATTGGAATATTAAAGGCAGCGTTAATGCCATGTGTTTTGACACAACTGCTAGTAACACTGGTTGTAAGAAAGGTGCATGTGTGGCAATAGAAACAAAACTAAACAGAAGTCTTCTTTGTTTTGCTTGCAGGCATAATATTAACGAAATAATAGTGTCCGATGTATTTCAGAAGTGTTTTGGTACTTCATCTGGACCAGAAATTCCATTATTCAAACATTTCCGAAATTCATGGAAGAGTATCAATACTTCATCATATGAAGCACATAGTGCAAGTCTTCCCACGAAAAAAGCTGTACTCATTTTTTGCCAGGAACAGTTGAAATGTCATCATCCTCGCGCAGATTACAAAGAACTTTTACAACTATCAATGGCATATTTAGGAGGTGACACAACAGGCATCAGCTTCAAGCAGCCTGGAGCAGTGCATCGAGAACGTTGGATGGCAAAGGTGGTCTATTCAATTAAAATTGTGCTCTTCAAGCTACAATTTAAAATGACAAAGAAGGAGCAGTCATCAGTGGAGCGATTTGCAGAATTTGCCGTGCAGTACTACGTTCCAAACTGGTTTACTTCTTCAACTGCATCTACTGCACCTCGCAAAGATTTACCTGTAGAGTATTTGCAAAGTCTTCAAATATGTGAAGATAAGGAACTTGCTTCAGTGGCCAGCAAAGCTCCTTGTCGTCACCTATGGTATTTAAGTGAAGAATTGGTGTCCCTTGCTTTCATGGATGAAGGTATCTCTCTAGCCTTGAAGAGAAAGATGGCGTCAGCATTGCAGAAGCCTGGCTCACAGCATCCAGAAAAACGGTACACACTAGGAGAAAAAGTGAGCATCTCAGACAAAACTTTAACTGACTTCGTGACTGAATCCAGTAGACTTTTCTTTACAAAGTTGTCCGTAGGTTCCTCTTTCTTAGAAGTAGACCCGTTTGAATGGAATGAACGAAGTGATTATCAAGCTGCAAAAGAATATACTAATACTATGAATGTCACCAATGACAGTGCAGAGAGAGCTATAGCCTTGATTGAGAGCTATAATAATCATCTTACCAAAAATGAAGATCAGCTTCAGTACCTTCTACAGGTTGTTGAAGATCAAAGAGATAAATTTCCAAATACAACAAAACATGCATTGAAGAAAAACATGAATAAATAATAATAAAAAACAACTCAGTTCATTGCAAAACACTGTGGAATAGGCCTCCTGGAGATACCACGTAAAAAAAAAAACGCGTCTTTTCCAGTTACCTCAAGACTGGTGTGGAAAAACTGAGAACCCTTAAACTTTGTAGGCTTTGTGGCACTACTAAAACTCGTTCAACAGACCTCAAATTTGGCAACAATTGTTTTTATAGCTAGCCT
>NW_027467716.1:565962-568462 GCF_046742065.1 Oratosquilla oratoria
CCATGTACAGATTGGCCAGTACAGAAGAGAGATTTGAACCCATGCTACAACCAAATGTTTGTCTGAAAAAATAATTCTGAAAGGAAAAAACATTTGAAGTAACACAAAGGCGAATGAGCGCAATGATTTTCGTAACGGGGAGTGGGAATTTGTCCTGAAATGGTTGTAGCTTGGTTTCCAGGAAGGATAGAACGTCATCTATACAAGCATGTGTAAAAAGAGGAATCACATCCAGGCTAAGCATTTTTCTGCTAGAAATATTCACTTGTTTTGATTTGGTGATGAAATCCTCTGAGTGCTTTAAATGGGAATCGGAAAAAGTACCAACAAACGGAGATAAAAGGTTTGCTAACCATTTGGAAAGCTTGCTGGTACAAGATCCCGGTTGGAGATGATAGGTCTGAGGGGGATATCAGTTTTATGCAATTTTGGAAGGCCATAGAAATAAGGCAACTTGGGATTAACCACTTTGAGTTTCAATACCTCTTCGTCTTTGGTGATGTTACAAACTTCCTTGTTGAAAGTGGCAGACATGTTTTTAAGTGGATTTTTACGAAGTTGCTCATATGTATCCATTTTCATTTAGAAGGGCCATGGCTTTGCCTATGTAACTGTCATGGTCAAGAATATCTATTTTGCTACCCTTGTCTGCCTTCGTAATAATAATGTTATCCATGTTCCTGATTACCTCCAAACTATTTTGATACCTTCTGGGAAGCCCATTTCTCTTATCAAAACAATCCGCAATGCCTTGCAGAAGAGCCCCTTTTAAACATGATACATTTTTGTCATAGTAGTTGTTATTAGCTAGGAACTCATCAAAACCTACGAGAAAGTCCATAGCATGATGCTTCTCTGGTTTGAGGGCAAAATTCAATCCAAGTCCTAAGACTTCTAATTGTGAATTTGTGAAAACAACATTCGAAAGATTAAGAACATTGTCTAAAATCTCAACTTAGTAAATTAGCTTACCCGGATTGGTTCTTGGTCAAAGCCTTTAGCCGAGAGAGATCCAATTTTTTCAACACCGCCCCCATTTCCTCTAAATTTTCATTGGACAAGAGCTCCTTAATCGTTCCCTTTTCTGATTCATTTATTCCTTCGACCAAGTTTCTTCCCAAAGGCAAATTAAATTCAATTAATCATTATCCTAACACCATTTCCTGTATTGGATTCTTCTCTCAAGGAGCCTCGGGATTCAATCCCGTCGGCTAGAGGTGGAAACTTCATGCAGGACAAAATTAATGTCGCTGCAGGAATTCGGGAAAGATCCCAGCAGGTGGAGCCTCTGTCACAGCAATCTATTTGCTGCTCCTTTTTTAAAGGCTCGTCACGTTGTAGCTTGGGCCACTGGTATGGGCGCAGGCGGGAATCCTAACAACGGACTGTCATCAGTAAAAAAAAAAAAAAATAAAAAAAAAAATAATAAAAAAAAAATAAAAAAAATCTGGCGGCCCCAAAATTAGTGATCGAAAAAATTAACCTCGTGTACCCATTTACATCTGTATACACAACATAGATACGTTCAATATTAGGTGTCATAATATACTCGTACACAATTATTGACACGTTTTCATTAGTTCATATATATATATATTTATATATATATATATATACATGTATATATATACATATATATACATATATATATATATATATATATATATATATATATATATATATAGGCCAGTCAATAGAGTAAGAAAAGGTGAATAAGGAAAAAAATCAGGGAAAGCTGCAATAAGCTTTAATGTGTTTATAATACCTTACTTAATAACATATTGATTTTGCACCCCTCTACCTCCCCGGATTTGGCCGCCATCTTGAAAAAATGGCGACCAAAAACAGTTTTTTCCAAATATCTCACTAGAGACTAATTTTAACGAAAAATGTATTGAAACAAAATTTATTCTACATAAACTTTTCTACAAAAGTTATTTTATTCAATTTTGTGATATACCTCACTGTTTTTGCGCTAAATGTGCGAAAATATTGTGTTTATCTTTATTTGATACCTACAGTGCACAAAGATCATATAATAATTTCCTTTGTATGCTTTACTGAATAAAATATCTAAGTTCCTAACTTGATTATAGTATCTCTTTTGTTTCAGAACTATTAAAATAGATAGTTAAAGCTTCAGTGAAACCCCAGGCAGTTGTTGGTGCAAAATGTCTTCATTGGGGAAATGTTTAATATGCGATGGACAGCTTTCTGTGGGTGAGACTAGAGAAGTTAAAGAGAAAGGAATAAAGACACTGATTGATTATAGCATTAAGTGGAAAGACGGAAAACATTCTCTGTTAGAAGGACTAAAAAGTGTGAAAGTGCATGAAAAATGTAGAAAAGTGTATACAAAAGAACGGAGAGCTGAAACTTTCCAAGCAAGGCAGAAAACCTCGCAAGTGCCGACAACGTCACTGAGAAGTCAAGAATTACAGTTTGATTTTCTTCATGATTGTCTCTTTTGTGGAAAAGATGCATCAAGTGACTTTTTGAA
>NW_027467716.1:573462-575962 GCF_046742065.1 Oratosquilla oratoria
GTCGGCTAGCCATGCTACCAAGTGTGGTTGGATCCCCAGTTGTATGGCTTTGGAGATGATAATGTTATGGTCAACAAGGTCAAACGCTTTCTTGAAGTCAATAAAGGTCAAGGCTAGAGAAGTATTGCGCTTGTCTAAGTGGCTGTGCAAGAAGTCCAGAAGATTAACAAGATAGTGAGTTGTGGAGGAGGATTTCATGTTGCCATACTGTTTTATATCGATTTGATCTTTAATTTTGTTGTATACTGAGTTAAAAACAAAACCCTCACATATAAGGCTTGTGTGTGCGTGTGTGTGTGTGCGTGTGTGTGTGTGTGTGTGTGTGTGTATTCACCTTGGTCTTGGTCTTTGGATTACGTGTTGGACTCGTGATCGACAGCTATTTCCCTCCCGGAAGAGAGCTCAGAGCTCATATAACCGATCTATGAGTAACGATATGACCTTACACACACACACACACACACACACACACACACACCCAGTTCCCCTCCCACGAGAGTCGGAGTAACGACCCGAAGCGCAGCGATACCGAAATAATTTTGGCCCTGGGCAGGATTCGAACCAGGTACTGCTGCACCTCCGTACTGGCAGTTTAGTACTCTATCAACCGCGCCACGTGTGTGTGTGTGTGTGTGTGTGTCCGTGTGTGTGTGTGTGTGTGTCCGTGTGTGTGTGTGTGTGTGTAATAATGATAACAATAGGTTTATTGAAATAGCAGTGATACACTGACAGTAATACAATATAGTATTTATATAAGTAATACGCCGAGTCTAAGTTTTACAGTGATACGCTGACAATAATAAAATACAGTAATTATATGAGTGATATGCCTAGTCTAAGTTTTATTATGAGTTTATTGTGCGAACAATGGATGTAATAGCACTGTTCTTGTATCGGTCAGTCCTCGGTGCTCTGATGGGTTGGGTCTTGTTGGAATGTCGGGTGGCATGGTGGGCGGTTGTGGCGTCAGGTGGGAGGAGGAAGTGACGGTGACGTGGGTGGAACATTAGGTCTTGACCAAACTTCCTCAGTGCCTCACTGTGCTTGTCTGACACTCTTGGTGGGCTGAGGGTGGTGAGGGCGTGCTTGTATCCCTCACACTGACCACCCAGTTGTTGAGTGATGATGACCAGGCCGGGGAGGCGTACATGAGGGTGGAGAGTACGAAGGTGGTGTAGACTCCCTTTAGATCTGGTAAAGGGAGACCAAAGGGACCTCAATCTGCGCAGCATGTAGAGTTTGTATGAGGCTGTCCTGATGATGTTGTTGATGTGCTGGTTCCAGTTAAGGTGGTCGTCTAATGTGATGCCAAGTAGCTTGGTAGACTGGACCACCTGAAGGGAGTGGGTTCCTAGTGATAGCTGGGGAGGTGCCACCGCCTGTTTGGATGTACATACGTGCATGACCACGGTCTTGCTGTGGTTAATTGTCTCATTGCTGCCTGGTGTTGATGGGGATGCCAACTGTCCAGTCATCGACGTATTTCCATCTGTGTGTGTGTGTGTGTGTGTGTGTGTGTGTGTGTGTGTGTGTGTGTACGCGTGCTTGTTTGTGTATGTGTGTGTGTGTATGTGTGTGTGTGTGCGTGCTTGTTTGTGTATGTGTGTGTGTATGTGTGTGTGTGTGTGTGTGTGTGTGTGTGTGTGTGTGTGTGTGTGTGTGTGTGTGTGTGTGTGTGTGTGTGTCTATGTGTATGTGTTTGTGTGAGTGACTGTGAGTGTATGTGTGATTCACCATGGTCTTGCATCGCGTGTTGGACTCATGATCGACAGCTATTTCCTTCTCGGAAGAGAGCTCAGAGCTCATATATGACCGATCACTGGGTAATGCTGTGACCTTACACGCACACACACATACAACTCCCCGCCCACGAGAATTGGAGTAACAACTCGCAGCACAACGATACTGAAATTATTTCAGCCCTGGGCGGGATTAGAACCAGGACTGCCGTAGTTGCGGCCGCGAATACTACCACTGCACTAACGAGTCGTGTGTGTATGTGTTTGTGTGTGTGTATTTGTGTGTATGTGTGTGTTTGTATGAGTGTACTTCTTTGTGTATTATGTGTGTGTTTTGTGTGTGTTTTTGTGCGTGTGTTTGAGTGTGTATGTGTGTGTCTATGTTTGTATGTGTTTGTGTATTTCTGTATGTGTGTGTATGTGTGTGTGATAAATCCAAAGAGAATCCCAGACAATTCTATAGTTATATTAGAGATAAAACGGTTATTAGGAATCACATTGGCCCACTATTACCTGCTAACGTTCAACTTGAATATTCAAACGAAGGAATGTGTGGTATTCTAAACATCTATTTTAGCTCATTTTCGTAAATGAAACATGTCGGAGTGAACTATAAACTGAAACCTGTGAAAAGTCTAGGGTGAACTTACTCATTATGGTAAATATAACAAAAGAAAAAATTAAAAGGTGTATAGAGAAACTCAAAATTAAGAAAACACCAGGGCCTGACGGTTGGCATCCAAGAATCTTAAAGGAAATGA
>NW_027467716.1:585962-590962 GCF_046742065.1 Oratosquilla oratoria
CTAGTTAAGATGTCCACTCTTACCCGTATTCACTACAGTGCAGGCAAACTGTATCAATTAAGATCAAGGTGTGATTACCCTCCTTCACCTGTGATAAGACACTTCAAAGAACTAAGACTATTTCGTAACCGTGGATGTCGAGCGGGATGCAACCATCACATACATACATACATACATATACCAAGGCTTTTTCCCCCTTACAAGGGAGGTAGCCAAAAAGGGAAAGGCATAAAAACACTCCCACCCATTTCATCCCTACATACACTCCACACCCCTCCCACCCTCCCTCTCATCTGAGCACCTCCTGGATGACGGGTCATCCCTGCACCCTGCCCACCGCCCTGGGTCAGAAGCAGTGTCGCAAGACACAGCACATCCACAGCAAGGCCGCTTCATTTAATCGGCGACCCCCCCCTCTCCGTCCCCCCTTGCATATAAGGAGAGGACGGGGAGAAAATCCCTTCGGGCTGCGTCAAAATTTACTCACACATACTACCCCACCCCCCTGCCCATTCCTCCTCATGCAATCACAACATCATCCATATACAACCATTCTCCACTCACCTCTGTCTTCCGTCCTCTCCCTTCCTTCCTCAACAGACATTCCCCTCTTCCCCAAAGCCCCCTTCACCCCATCCATCTACCTCATCCTAGGACGTCCCCTCATGTTCACTCCCTCCACATCTGCCTTCCATACCTCTTTTACTAGTCTTTCTTCACTCATTCTTTCCATGTGTCCAAACCATCCTAATATTCTTTCATCAACCCTATCTCCCAAATCCCTTTCCACCCCTGTTCTCCTCCTCACCTCCTCATTTCTCACTCTATCCAGCCTAGTAACCCCCACCATACTTCTCAGACACCTCATCTCAAACACATTCAAACTCCTTCTCTCTTCTTCTCTTGTGTTCCACGTTTCTGCCCCATACAGTGCTGTTGGCACAATCACTCCTTCATACAGTCTCCTCTTCGCATCCATTCCCAAATGTCTATTCCTCATTACACTCTTTAATCCACCAAGGCATTTACTCGCTTCTCTCAATCTACATTCTACCTCCACCTTCACTCCACCTTTTCCTGCTACACTTGCACCCAAGTATCTAAAACTATCCACTTCCTCCAGTCGCTCTCTCTTAATGTTCACTTCCAGTCTACTGCCACCTTCACTCCTTGTACATCTCATCACCTTACTTTTACCTACATTTATCTTTAGCTTTCTTCTATCACATACTCTCCCAAACTCTGCCACCAGCTTCCTCAATCCCTCCTCTGACCCTGCCACAAGCGCAGTGTCGTCCGCAAACAACAGCTGGCTCACCTCCCACTTTTCTCCATTTTCTTTAACCATCTCCAATCCCTGACCCACTACCCTAGCATTCACCTCTCGCACCACCCCATCCATGTATAAGTTGAACAGCCAGGGCGACATAACGCATCCTTGACGAAGTCCCACCTTTACCTCATACCACTCACTCTCTCCATTTCTAATCTTGACACAAGCTCTACTACTCTCATAAAAACTCTTGACAGCTCCTAGAAGCTTTCCTCCTATCCCATAAATCTGCATAACCTCCCACAGTGCCTTTCTGTCTACCCTATCATAAGCCTTTTCCAGATCCATAAAAGCCCAAAAAACATCCTTCCCCTTTCCTATAGCTTTCTCACATATCTGTCTTACCACAAAGATCTGATCTACACAACCTCTACCTGTCCTAAATCCACACTGTTCCTCACCAATTACTCCTTCTGTTCCTCTCCTAATCCTCACAGATGCATTAAAATAGTTAGTAGGAGGAGAGTGAGAACAGTGATAACACTGAAGCCTGCCATGGAACGCAAAGGTCATTGAGGTCCCAAGACTATGGTATGTTTTAATCTTTTTTTTTTTTTTTTTTTTTTTTTGTCTAACGTTACGTCCTTGTGTAACAAAGTAGATGAACTCGCTGCTACTGTTTTGTCACTTAATGTGGGTGTAGTTGCAATTACAGAAGCATGGCAAATATTGCCCGAAATATGCGAAATTGAGGGATACGTACTCCATCACAACCTAAAGAGTGGGAAGCGTGGAGGTGGAGTGGCCTTGTACTCTCGCAATGTTTTGAATGTCTCTGAGTTACCCGTCGACATCCATGAGGGCCTTCTAGGCCATATGGTTATGGTTAACCCCCCACCTAACACCCTCGCCTCACAGCCTCCATCATTGTGTGTGTAGTGTACCACCACCCATGAGCTCAATCGCCCGACGCTTTGGTGGAACACATTATTAGTGCGGCAGACAGTCTCAGGGCCATATACTCCTGTGCTAGGCTGGTCCTATATGGGGATTTCAATGAGTTAAACACCAGTGATATTCAAGAACATCTACACAGGCCCATGCCCAACAAGCACTTGCGTGAATTTGGACAGTGGATTACTCAATATCTATGGACATAGGTGCTCGCAGTGGAGGGAGTTCAGGAGAAGTGGGACATCTATATCAATATAACTACGCAGGCTTCCCATCGTTACTTCCCTTTGAAGCAAACGTGGACACACCCAGCCGATGCCCCATGGATCACTCCCAGGATTAAGAGACTCATTCAACACCGCATTAAAGCTTTTTACACTGACTTCAACCTTTTTAGACAACTCCGAAACAAAGTCATAAGGGAAATCAAAAGAGCCAAGAAAATGTACTACTCCAACAAGATCAGTCACTTACAGCAGAACAGCAGCCTTTGGTTTAACAGCGTCAAAAGCTTGTGTGGTATGAGGCAGGCATTTGACATCCCCCTCCTATCATAATTTTCACCAGACCTGCGGCTGAGCAATTAAATGACCACTTCACATCCTTCTGTCAAACGCTGCCCGGTATTGACCTCTCTTCCCTGCTTTCCTCCCCTCCCCTTTCCCCCCCTCCACAGTACATGTTTTTTCAGGTTGCCAATAAGTTTTCTAGCATCAAGTCAAAGTGGTCCTCTACACACTTAGACTTACCCATCAAACTTTATCGTGAATTTGCTCCCAAACTGTTCAACGATCAACGCCTTACGCAGAGCAAATGTCCCACGGATTGGAAGACAGGCTTCATTACTCCCATCCCCAAATCTTCTAATCCCCAATCCTTTAGTGATCTCAGACTCATTACTATCACTCCCATTCCTAGTCTTATTTATGAGGACTTTGTCTTCGAGTGGGCATACTCCAAAATCAGCAAATTCATTGATCCCCAGCAGTTTGGTAACGTGAAAACATCCTCCACTACTCACTATTTTATTAGCTTCCTTGACTTTATCTATGAAAATCTCGAGCAGCGCAAGACTTCAATTGCAGTGACGTTCATTGACTTCAAGAAAGCCTTTGACCCTGTTGGTCATACAACTATCATCACCAAAGCCATCCACTTTGGCCTTCCTACCTCCTTGGTGGCTTGGCTATCTGACTTCCTGACGGACCGTTGTCAAGCTGTCAGATATCAGGGACACGTCTCTGCAGTCCAGAACCTATCCAGTGGGGCACCACAGGGAACAAGGATGGGGCCACTGTGAATCCTGATACTCATCAATGATTCTCTGGGAGGCACACCGCACAGGTGGAAATATGTTGATGACTGCACGGCGGGGATCCCTGTGTCCAACACTGACCTGAACTACGACCCACTGCAGGACACGCTGGACAAGCTACACACATGGACACTGCGCAACAAAGTCTCCATCCCTAACCTAACCATACCCCACCTAACTTTAACCCTTAACCCTAACCAAAATATATTTTTAAATGAAACATAGTAATCCAAGTACTTGGAGTGATAGGGTATCAAAAGATATATGGTTATGGGGGTGTATCTGCAAAACCCTAGGAGGAGTTCGTGAACATACAAACAAACAAACAAATTGACAGACAAATGAAAGATAGTAATCCAAGTACCTTGGGTTATAAGTTTTCAGAATATATATGGTTATAGGGGTCTATCTGTAAAAACCTAGGAGGAGTTCGTGAATAATCTCTAACCTAACGATACCCCACCTAACCAAAATATAAATATTTTTTTGAAAATGAAATATAGTTATCCAAGTACCTGAACTAATAGGGTATCAGAATATATATGATTATGGGGTTCTATATGCGAAACCTAGAAGGAGGTCCTGAACAAACAAATAAACAAACAAACAGACAGACAGGTAATAAGGTTTCAGAATATATATGGTTATAGGGGTCTATCTGCAAAAACCTAGAAGTAGTTCGTGAATACTCACTCACCTAACCATAACCCACCTAATTTTAACCCTTAACCCTAACAAAAATAATTATTTTTTGAAAATGAAATATAGTGATCATAGTCCCCGAAGGAATAGGGTATCAGAATATATATGGTTATGTGGTCTATCTGCAAACCCCTAGGAGGAGTTCGGGATCAAACAGTCAAACAAACAGACAGACAGACAGAGGCTACTACTTTATCGTAGTAGATATGTGGTCCCAAAAACACAGGCTTTGTCTGATAGTGATCATTCCAAATTACTGGAAGACACAAAGAATGCATTATCAGAGTTACTGATACATGGCTACCATTTTTTTTTTTTTTCAGGCTTTGTCTCTTCTATCGTTAGCCTCACTACACTTTTTGTTATACCAACAATTTACGTAAACCTTTTTTTGTTTTTGTTTTTTTTGTACATATTTATCTGTTCCCTCCTATTTTTCTTTTAATATGTTCCATTTCTCTTCCATCTTCGTTTCTTCATTTGAAACTTTTCCCAGTTAGTTTTACAAAGTCCGTTTTGTTGTACATTAATCTTCCTTCTCTATGTTTCTCATTTCTTCTCACATCATTTTGTTCTTTTAGTTCGAATTCTATGAGTATGTGGTCACTCTTCCCAATGATGCCTTGTAATTCATTTTGTCCACGATTTCAGGCACAGATGAGAATATTAAGTCTAGTCACGACGGTTCTTCAATATTTCTACATCTGGTATTTTTCTTGACCCGTTGAGTCCATGTATAATCAGTGATCATATCCA
>NW_027467716.1:593462-600962 GCF_046742065.1 Oratosquilla oratoria
CCAAGCACTACGCGCACCACCATGCTAGTAGTTCATCGTTCTACCAACTGCGCCACTGTGTGTGTGTGTGTGTGTGTGTGTGTGTGTGTGTGTGTGTGTGTGTGTGTGTGTGTGAGTGTGTGTGTTTGCGTGTGTGTATGTGTGTGTGTGTGTGTGTGTGTGTGTGTGTGTGTGTGTGTGTGTGTGTGTGTGTGTGTGTGTGTGTGTGTTGTGTTTGCATGTGTGCGTGTGTGTGTATATATGTGTGTATGCATGTGTGTGTCTGTATGTGAGTATTTGTGTGTAGGTGTACGCTCGTGTATGTATATGTGTGTGTGTTTGTGTGTCTTTGTGTTTGTATATGCGTGTGTGTTTGTGTGTGCGTGTGTGTGTATGTGTATGTGTGCGTGTGTGTGTGTGTGTGTGTGTGTGTGTGTGTGTGTGTGTGTGTGTGTGTGTGTGTGTGTGTGTGTGTGTGTGTGTGTGTGTGTGTGTGTGTGTGTGTGTGTGTGTGCGTGTGTGTATGCGTGTGTGTATGTGTGTGTGTGTGTGTGTGTGTGTGTCTGTTTATGTGTGTGTGTGTTTGTATGTATATTTTTTGTGTGTTTGTGTATGTATTTGTCCGTGTGTGTGTTTACATTTGTTTGCGTGTATGTGTGTGTGTGTGTTTGTATGTATATTTTTTGTGTGTTTGTGTATGTATTTGTCCGTGTGTGTGTTTACATTTGTTTGCGTGTATGTGTGTGTGTGTGTGTGTGTGTGTGTGTGTGTGTGTGTGTGTGTGTGTGTATTCACTTGGTCTTTTGGATCACGTGTTCGACTCGTGATCGACAGCTATTTCCCTCCTGAAATAGAGCTCAGAGCTCGTAGGTCCGATCTATGGGTAATGCTATGACCTTTCACACACACACACACCCAACTCCCCGCCCACGAGAGTCAGAGTAACGACCCGAAGCGCAGCTGTACCGAAATTAATTTCGGCCCTGGGCAGGATTCGAACCAAGCACTACGCGCACCACCATGCTAGTAGTTCATCGTTCTACCATCTGCGCCACCGAGTCGTGTGTGTGTGTGTGTGTGTGTGTGTGTGTGTGTGTGTGTGTGTGTGTGTGTGTGTGTGTGTGTGTGTGTGTGTGTGTGTGTGTGTGTGTGTGTGTGTGTGTGTGTGTGTGTGTGTGTGTGTGTGTGTGTGTGTGTGTGTGTGTGTGTGTGTGCGTGTCTGTGTGTATATACGTAAAGGAAATAAATTGGGAAGAAATGACAGTAAAAGGTGGAGAGGAACTGTTGGGCAACACTCCACTGGATATGATCACTGATTATACATGGACTCAACGGGTCAAGAAAAATACCAGATGTAGAAATAACGAAGAACCGTCGAGACTAGACTTGATATTCACATCTGAGCCTGAAATCGTGGAGAAATTGAATTACAAGGCACCAATTGGGAAGAGTGACCACATACAAATAGAGTTCGAACTAAAGGAACAAAATGATGTGAGAAGAAATGAGAAACATAGAGAAGGAAGATTTATGTACAACAAAACGGACTTCGTAAAACTTTGAAAATATTTTCAAAACGCCAACTGGGAAAAAGTTTGAAATGAAGAAACAAAGATGGAAGAGAAATGGAACATATTAAAAGAAAAATACAAGGAGGGAACACATAAATATGTAAAAAAAAAAAAAAGGGTTTACATAAAGTGTTGTTATAACAAAAAGTTTAGTGAGGCTAAAGATAGAAAAGACAATGCCTGGAAAAAATGGAAAAAAGACAAAAAATACCAAATAGTAAACATACATCAAAGTGAGGAACAAATATATAGATATATGCAGAGAGGAAAAAAGGAACCACGAAAAAGATATGATGGATAAATGCAAAGACCAACCTAAACTATTTTGGTGAGGTTATTTAATGTTTGCTGGAGAGAGGGTAGAGTACCGGAGGACTGGAGAAGTGCCTGTATAGTTCCTCTTTACAAGGGAAAAGGGGACAAGTGTGAATGTAGTAGTTTCAGAGGGATTAGCCTGTTAAGTGTAGTAGGGAAGGCTTATGGGAGGATCTTAATTGAGAGGATTAGGAGAGGAACAGAAGGAGTAATTGGTGAGGAACAGTGTGGATTTAGGACAGGTAGAGGTTGTGTAGATCAGATCTTGGTGGTAAGACAGATATGTGAGAAAGCTATAGGAAAGGGGAAGGACGTTTTTTGGGCTTTTATGGATCTGGAAAAGGCTTATGATAGGGTAGACAGAAAGGCACTGTGGGAGGTTATGCAGATTTATGGGATAGGAGGAAAGCTTTTGGGAGCTGTCAAGAGTTTTTATGAGAGTAGTAGAGCTTGTGTCAGGATGAGAAATGGAGAGAGTGAGTGGTTTGAAGTAAAGGTGGGACTTCGTCAAGGATGCGTTATGTCGCCCTGGCTGTTCAACTTATACATGGATGGGGTGGTGCGAGAGGTGAATGCTAGGGTAGTGAGTCAGGGATTGGAGATGGTTAAAGAAAATGGAGAAAAGTGGGAGGTGAGCCAGCTGATGTTTGCGGACGACACTGCGCTTGTGGCAGGGTCAGAGGAGGGATTGAGGAAGCTGGTGGCAGAGTTTGGGAGAGTATGTGATAGAAGAAAGCTAAAGATAAATGTGGGTAAAAGTAAGGTGATGAGATGTACAAGGGGTGAAAGGGGCAGTAGACTGGAAGTGAACATTAAGGGAGAGCGACTGGAGGAAGTGGATAGTTTTAGATACTTGGGTGCAAGTGTAGCAGGAAAAGGTGGAGTGAAGGTGGAGGTAGAATGTAGATTGAGAGAAGCGAGTAAATGCCTTGGTGGATTAAAGAGTGTAATGAGGAATAGACATTTGGGAATGGATGCGAAGAGGAGACTGTATGAAGGAGTGATTGTGCCAACAGCACTGTATGGGGCAGAAACGTGGAACATAAGAGAAGAAGAGAGAAGGAGTTTGAATGTGTTTGAGATGAGGTGTCTGAGAAGTATGGTGGGGGTTACTAGGCTGGATAGAGTGAGAAACGAGGAGGTGAGGAGGAGAACAGGGGTGAAAAAAGGATTTGGGAGATAGGGTTGATGAAAGAATATTAGGATGGTTTGGACACATGGAAAGAATGAGTGAAGAAAGACTAGTAAAAGAGGTGTGGAAGGCAGATGTGGAGGGAGTGAACATGCGGGGACGTCCTAGGATGAGGTGGATGGATGGGGTGAAGGGGGCTTTGGGGAAGAGGGGGATGTCTGTTGAGGAAGGAAGGGTGAGGACGGAAGACAGAGGTGAGTGGAGAATGGTTGTATATGGATGATGTTGTGATTACATGAGGAGGAATGGGCGGGGGGGTGGGGTAGTATGTGTGAGTAAATTTTGACGTAGCCCGAAGGATTTCTCCCCGTCCTCTCCTTATATGCAAGGGGGGACGGAGAGGGGGGGTCGTCGATTAAATGAAGCGGCCTTGCTGTAGATGTGCTGTGTCTTGCGACACTGCTTCTGACCCAGGGCGGTGGGCAGGTTGCAGGGATGACCCGTCATCCAGGAGGTGCTCAGATGAGAGGAAGGGTGGGAGGGGTGTGGAGTGTGTTTGGGAATGAAATGGGTGGGAGTGTTTTCATGCCTTTCCCTTTTTGGCTACCTCCCTTTGAAGGGGGAAAAAGCCTTGGTATATGTATGTATGTTTGTATGTATATATATATATATATATATATATATACATATATATATTATATATATAATATATATATGTATATATATATGTACATATGTATATATATATGTATACATTTACATATATATATACATATATATATTATGTATATATATATATATATATATATATGTCTGTAATTGTGTGTCTGTTTGTGTGTGAGAGTATGTGTGTGTGCGTGTGTGTGTGTGTGTGTGTGTGTGTGTGTGTGTGTGTGTGTGTGTGTGTGTGTGTGTGTGTGTGTGTGTGTGTGTGTGTGTGTGTGTGTGTGTGTGTGTTTTATAATTGTATTTACCTAGTTGTATTTTACGGAAAGAGAGCTGTGCTCGTATTCACCCACCTCCTTTTGTATCTTTCCGCATCCAGTTTGTTCTTAAAATCTTGTATAGTTTCGGCACTCACTGTTTCCTCATTCAGTTTATTCTAGATATCTATTTTCACCCCCCATCACTTCCAGGTCCCGTCTCCTCGTAATTACTGGTTTCATTCGGTTTAACTGTTCCCTTCTATGGTATTATATATCTTCATTCTCTATGAACTTTTATTCTATTATGTATGTCTTTCACCATATCCTCTGTAGCAAGTTAGTAATATTTCTTGATAGGGTGAATTAAACGTATGTATAATTTTCTATTTTTTTCCAATTATATACACTTGGCTTGTCAATTTACATCAAGGGACTCCCGCCTGGGATCCTCAATCCACTCACTAAGTCACCTTTGCTCCGACGTCACTACCTTATTAATCCAATGATCTTTAATGTTACAAACAAGTGCCTCCCCCAAGGACGCGACTCTTCTCCCATGCACCAACAATTTTTCTTTCTCCTCCTCCACCCCTCTCCAATCAGAAAGACTGTTACAACGTCCCAAGCAACACTGCTGCCCACACAAACAATCCCGACATCGAAGCGGAATGGCCAAGTCCACATATCATCACATCAGCATTAAAATATGTTCCCTAGCGGTTGTTTATAAACTTCAGACGGTGAGCGAGATTATGCAACTCCTTCACTGCTTTTGTTTGGAAAACATCCCAGACACAAAATTGAAAATGTCGCCACCCACCCCTCCATCCACATTCCACATTATACTTTCCTTCTGTTATCTCTTGTCACATTTAAGCCCTTTCTAGTCAATAATATGACTCCTCCCTCTGTTCATCCGTTCTATTTTTCGCCCAGTGGTTGTATAGACCGTGTCCCACCTTACTTGATGATAGAGGACCTTTTAATTTTGTCTCCACAATTCCCATTATGTCTGATTTCTCTATTAACAGATAGACGTTTAGCTCATTTATTCCAGAAATCATACCGTGCATGCTTGCGTATGCCATTTTTTTCTTCTCTTTTTTATGTTTCCTTTTTTCTGATGTACCATTTTTTCAGCCTCTGATCCAATACTCTTAAAAAAAAGAAAATCAGTCTCCATTCTTCTCTCGTTTTTTCATTAGTTTAATTTCTTAGTGCTTTATCTTTTGACTATTTCCTCATCGCTCATTTTCTTTTTTATCCACACATTTTTGTAATTTTCACTGTTAGCTAGTTTTGCCGCTTTCGACAGTATCTCTTCAGCTATCATTTGGGTCCTTAGTTTTATTTCGAATGACCTATAGAGTTTTTCTCTAAAACATGTGCCCATCTTATGCACCTCGTCGATTTCTTTGTCTAATTCTTGGCCTTCGTCCTGAACCGCTTTCAGAATTTCCTTCGCAACTTCTTTCTCTTCTTTTTCTCTTTGGTATTTGTAAACATTGTGGTTTTCTTTTATACCATAAATCACAATGCATCTTTTTTATCCACTGTATCTCTCACTCAGTTTTCCTTTTCTTTGATTACTTTAATTACTGTTTCTTTTGCACTTTCCTCTACTTGCTGTTGTACTATTTCTTTGAAAGTTATTTTCTGATTTTCACGTTCCTGTTTCCACTGATTCATTATTTCAATGAGATTCGTCTCTTTGTTTGATTTCTCCCACTTTATCGGTCACTGCTTGTATTTGATCTTTGATCTCTATCTTCAGTTCTTCGTTTTTGTTTCTATCCTAGTTTTCCTTTCTTTCGTTTTCTTTTTTAATCATACTTAGTTCAATTTTTAAGTCATTCATCTCTGATTATTTCCTTGTTAGTTTTACGTAAATTTGTCATCTCTTTGTACAAGGCTCTATAATCTATTCTTAGGTCTATTCTCCATCAAGTCGTTTATGTCTCGATTCCTTAGTACACTGCTATACTTAGTTTCTCTTTCTGTATCTATAATTTTTCCTGTTGCTCTCCTTTCTATTTGGAATCCTGAAAAAAGATTTGCTTTCCCACATTTGAGCAGTCTTCGGGGTGTCGTTTAGACACGTCCTCTTCGGTATTACACCCCGGGGCGATTCCACTCTACTCATATACAATCCTCTTTTCGTTGGTTAATTAATTCTTTCGTCGTCTCTTCTTTCCTCCATTTCGTGTTATACTATACTTTTCCAAAACTAGACTTTACACTTTACCGGTCACTCGATTACATAGTTCTCTCATTCCGAAAAAAAAACAAGGTGTTTCCTTGATCCAAGCGACAAAGCGCTAAGTCGGAGCTCATGTGTGTGTGTGTGTGTGTGTGTGTGTGTGTGTGTGTGTGTGTGTGTACGGGTGTGTGTGTGTGTTTGTGAGTGTGTGTGTGTGTGTGTACGTGTGTGTGTGTGTACGTGTATGTGTGTGCGTGCGTGCGTGTGTGTGTGTGTGTGTGTGTGTGTGTGTGTGTGTGTGTGTGTGTGTGTGTGTGTGTGTGTGTGCTTGTGTTTGTATGTGCGTATGTGTATACATATATATGTGTGTGTATATGTGTACGTATGTGTGAATATTTGTGAGTGTCTCCATGTGTCTGTGTGTGTATGTATGTGTGTATGTGTGTGTGTGTGTGTGTGTGTGTGTGTGTATGTGTGTGTGTGTGTGTGTGTGTGTTTGTGTGTGTGTGTGTGTGTGTGTGTGTGTGTGTGTGTGTGTGTGTGTGTGTGTGTGTGTGTGTGCGTGTGTGATTCTGTGTGTTTGTGTGTATGAGTGTGTATGCGTGTCATTCACCATAGTCTTGCATCACGTGTTGGACTCGTGATTGACAGTTATTAACCTCCCGGATGAGAGCTCAGAGCTCGTTTCACCGAACTATGGGTAATACTATGACCTTACAATCACACACACACACACACACAGAGCTCCCAGCCCACTAGAGTTGGAGTAACAACCCGCAGCGCAGCGATACTGAAGTTATTTCAGCCCTGGGTGGAATTCGTGTGTGTGAGTTTGTGTGTGTGTGTGTGTGTGTGTGTGTGTGTGTGTGTGTGTGTGTGTGTGTGTGTGTGTGTGTGTGTGTGTGTCTATATGTGTGCGTGTTTAAATGTGTGTTTGTATATATATATATATATATATATACACCACTGGACCCAGCATCGAAGCCACCTCGATAGGGAGACTATGGTAAAAAACATCGAAGTTGTAGCAAAGGAAGAGGACCCACAGCGCTTGGCTATCTTGGAAGCCATATGGATAAAGGAGCTGCAACCTGCCATTAATAGGCAGGTAAATGATTTCGCCCTCTTCCCTAGCATGAAACCTGTTCGGAGGAGCCAGATGGACAATCCCAAGACATCGGGCTCTCCTCCCCAGAGGCTCCCCATTCCCCGCGAAAGGGAAGAACTTCCTACCATACGTCGTTCCCAAAGACTGAGAAGCAGATTGGCGCCGAACCCGGGAGTGACCTCCCCGAATACCATTCCCTTAACCTGTGATCTCTCCCAGTGTTCGTGGTCCTGCGTGTGACTTCCTCCAGTTGCAACACGGTGACTTCT
>NW_027467716.1:618462-620962 GCF_046742065.1 Oratosquilla oratoria
CCACACGGAAAAATTAGGAGAGGTCACAAGGTCCCACACGGAACCATGCCATTTGTCCACTCTTGGGGTTAACCAAAATCTCCTATACCGAATTGTTTACAAATGTTCTTAATTATGTAATTATCTAATTTATACAAACCATTACTTATGTTCAAATTGACTGACTCAGTTTGTTTGATAAGGCTACTTTCAATGATGTTCCTGTTAACAACAGGATTACATGATAAAATTGACGATGCCTTAGTCCAGTCTATACAATGATTATGATCCCTCATGTGCACAAATAAAGCATTAGAGTCTTGTCCTGTTCTGACACTATATTTATGTTGCTTTATTCTAGTTGAGAGATCTTTACCTGTTTGCCCTACATAAAAATTCCCACAATCTTTACAAGGAACCTTGTATATGCAGCCACATGAATTTATTGGAGAATTCTTAATAATCAATTTCTTGAATGTGCATGAATTGTTGAGGACTACATTAACATTACAGCATTTATAGGAAACCTACTAATGTAATGTCATATGTCCACTACTACTCTGGTCACCACAACAAAGTCAAATATTCAGTGTTCTCCTCAATGTTTTTACGTGCTCTACGCATATGCAGCCCGGAATTTATTGATGAGGAATTTGACAATATTTTCAACATTGGTTTAAGCTTAAAGTACCCTAAGACTTTTATAAATAACGCTCTCAAAAAAGCCAAGGAAACTTTTTATAGAAATCAACCTACACCTCCCTTTGAAACCAAGAATCTTTTAGTCATGCCATTTAGTGAAAGTCTTTCTCAGATTCCTCATTTACTCAAAACATGAAATGTTAATGTAGTCTTCAACAATTCATGCACATTCAAGAAATTGATTATTAAGAATTCTCCAATAAATTCATGTGGCTGCATATACAAGGTTCCTTGTAAAGATTGTGGGAATTTTTATGTAGGGCAAACAGGTAAAGATCTCTCAACTAGAATAAAGCAACATAAATATAGTGTCAGAACAGGACAAGACTCTAATGCTTTATTTGTGCACATGAGGGATCATAATTTTGGGGCCACCACATTTTTTTTTTTTTTTTTTTTTTTTTTTTTTTTTTTTTTTTTTTTTTTTTTTTTTTTTTTTTTTTTTTTTTTTTTTTTTTTTTTTTTACATGATAACAGTCCGTTGTTAGCTGGCGGGATTTCCGCCTGAGCCCACACCAGTTGCCCAAGCTACAACGTGAAGAGCCTTTAAAAAAGGTGCAGCAATTATATTGCTGTGACCGAGGCTCCAGCTGGTGGGAGCTTTCCCAAAGTCCTGCAGCGACATTAATTTTGTCCTGCATGAAGTTTCCAGACCTAGCTAACGGGACTGAATCACGTGGCTCCTTGATAGAAGAATCCAATACAGGAGGTTGCTAGACATAACCTCGCTGTCGGAGGTCATGCAGCAGGGTTCCTCACGGGCATTTTATTCGACGCTGACTGCGCGAGGTCCCCTGAAGAAAATAAAAGGTTACAGGGAAGTTACCCGTTCAAAGCGTGGAAAATTGAGTACCACTTATTCTGGGGACCTCGCGCAGTCAGCGTCGAATAAAATGCCCGTGAGGGACCCTGCTGCATGACCTCCGACAGCGAGGTTCTATCTAGCAACCTCCTGTATTGGATTCTTCTCTCAAGGAGCCTCGGGATTCAATCCCGTTGGCTAGAGCTGGAAACTCCATGCAGGACAAAATTAATGTCGCTGCAGGAATTCGGTAAAGCTCCCACCAGCTGGAGCCTCGGTCGCAGCAATATATTTGCCGCGCCTTTTTTAAAGGCTCTTCACATTGTAGCTTGGGCCACTGGTGTGGGCTCAGGCGGGAATCCCGCCAGCTAGCAACGGACTATCATCTTATCAAAAAAAGAAAAAAAAATCTGGTGGCCCCAAAATTAGTGATCGAAAAAATGAAGAACGTGTATTGATTTACATGAGCATGCACAACCTAGATACGGTTAATATCAGGTGTCATAATATATTTGTATGTATATATATGTATGTATGTATATGTATCTATATATATATATACATACATATATATACATATATATATATATATATATAAATACATATATATATATATGCATATGTATATATATATATATATATATATATATATATATGTGTGTGTGTGTGTGTGTGTGTGTGTGTGTGTGTGTGTGTGTGTGTGTGTGTGTGTGTGTGTGTGTGTGTGTGTGTGTGTATGTGTGTATATATATATATATATATATATATATATATATATATATATATATGTATATATATATATACTAGACCACCCGTGACCCGTTGGGTCAAATAAAATCTTAAATGATACGTTGTTAATAAAATGGTCAATAAAATCTTTATTAAGACAATGCTCTTATATTTACAACATTCTCCTTAATTATGCTAAAGTTATATATCGCCTTGTCATCCCACTTCCAATCCCACTCCCACTCATTATCATTATCATTCAGGGAGTTCCATGGGACTTCAGCGAGT
>NW_027467716.1:625962-638462 GCF_046742065.1 Oratosquilla oratoria
AGGACAATTGGTCTGGGTCTCTTATGACCGAAATGTCCAGGTATGGGATCCTAACTCCTTCTTCCCATTCCACCTTAAAATTATTATTCCTAGCCAATTTATTTAATTTAACAAAGAATTCATCAAAAGAACCCCACTTATCGTCCCATAGTGTAAAAATATCATCAACATACCTAAACCAAAACGTGTCAGGTGGTTTAATCTTAGGTAATAAAGTACTTTCAAAATATTCCATGTATAGGTTAGCTAACACGGGTGAAAGGTTAAAACCCATACTGCAACCATATCTTTGTCTAAAATAAGAATTATTGAGAGTAAAAACATTGGTATTGATGCATAAACGGGTCAGGCTGATAATCTTTGATACTGAAAGTGGGAGTTTGTATTGATATGGGTGCAGTTTGTTTTCCAAAAAACTTAAGATATCTTCCGTGTTAACATTTGTGAATAAGGAAACTATATCGAGACTTAGTTGTTTGCTATTTGTAGGTATGATCATTGTCATTAAATTTTACTCACAAAATCTTCTGAGTGTTTAATATGAGAGTTTGAGAAACTTCCCACAAATGGTGACAAAATCCCTGTGAGCCATTTTGATACCTTACTTGTACATGAATTCTTATTGGAGATAATTGGCCTTAGAGGGGTGCCTTCTTTATGTAATTTAGGAAGCCCATAAAAGTTAGGTAATTGAGGGTTAATAACTCTTAAATTATCAAATAATTCATCTCCTACTATTTTTTGGGCTTTCTTATTAAACTCTGCGGAGGTGTTCCTGATGGGATTTTTAGTAAGGCTTTCATAGGTGTCCTTATCAGCTAACATATTAAGGGCTTTTGTGACATAGTCTTTTTGGTTAAGAATTACTATTTTACCTCCTTTGTCGGCTCTTGTGATGAGCATTCACAGATTGGTTACAAAAGAGGACGAGGGAGTCATATGAGACGTACAAAGAAAAGAAAAGAGAAGTAAAGCAAAAGGTAAAGGAGGCAAAGAGGAGAGCAGATGTGAAATGGGGTAAGAGTATGACAGAAAATTTTGAAAGTAATAAAAAGATGTAGTAGTTTCAGAGGGATTAGCTTGTTAAGTGTAGTAGGGAAGGCTTATGGGAGGATCTTGATTGAGAGGATTAGGAGAGGAACAGAAGGAGTAATTGGTGAGGAACAGTGTGGATTTAGGACAGGTAGAGGTTGTGTAGATCAGATCTTTGTGGTAAGACAGATATGTGAGAAAGCTATAGGAAAGGGGAAGGATGTTTTTTGGGCTTTTATGGATCTGGAAAAGGCTTATGATAGGGTAGACAGAAAGGCACTGTGGGAGGTTATGCAGATTTATGGGATAGGAGGAAAGCTTTTGGGAGCTGTCAAGAGTTTTTATGAGAGTAGTAGAGCTTGTGTCAGGATTAGAAATGGAGAGAGTGAGTGGTTTGAAGTAAAGGTGGGACTTCGTCAAGGATGCGTTATGTCGCCCTGGCTGTTCAACTTATACATGGATGGGGTGGTGCGAGAGGTGAATGCTAGGGTAGTGGGTCAGGGATTGGAGATGGTTAAAGAAAATGGAGAAAAGTGGGAGGTGAGCCAGCTGTTGTTTGCGGACGACACTGCGCTTGTGGCAGGGTCGGAGGAGGGATTGAGGAAGCTGGTGGCAGAGTTTGGGAGAGTATGTGATAGAAGAAAACTAAAGATAAATGTGGGTAAAAGTAAGGTGATGAGATGTACAAGGGGTGAAAGTGGCAGTAGACTGGAAGTGAACATTAAGGTAGAGCGACTGGAGGAAGTGGATAGTTTTAGATACTTGGGTGCAAGTGTAGCAGGAAAAGGTGGAGTGAAGGTGGAGGTAGAATGTAGATTGAGAGAAGCGAGTAAATGCCTTGGTGGATTAAAGAGTGTAATGAGGAATAGACATTTAGGAATGGATGCGAAGAGGAGACTGTATGAAGGAGCACTGTATGGGGCAGAAACGTGGAACATAAGAGAAGAAGAGAGAAGGAGTTTGAATGTGTTTGAGATGAGGTGTCTGAGAAGTATGGTGGGGGTTACTAGGCTGGATAGAGTGAGAAATGAGGAGGTGAGGAGGAGAACAGGGGTGAAAAAGGAGCTGGGAGATAGGGTTCATGAAAGAATATTAGGATGGTTTGGACACATGGAAAGAATGAGTGAAGAAAGACTAGTAAAAGAGGTATGGAAGGCAGATGTGGAGGGAGTGAACATGAGGGGACGTCCTAGGATGAGGTGGATGGATGGGATGAAGGGGGCTTTGGGGAAGAGGGGAATGTCTGTTGAGGAAGGAAGGGAGAGGACGGAAGACAGAGGTGAGTGGAGAATGGTTGTATATGGATGATGTTGTGATTGCATGAGGAGGAATGGGCGGGGGGTGGGGGTGAGGTAGTATGTGTGAGTAAATTTTGACGCAGCCCGAAGGGATTTCTCCCCGTCCTCTCCTTATATGCAAGGGGGGACGGAGAGGGGGGGGTCGCCGATTAAATGAAGCGGCCTTGCTGTGGATGTGCTGTGTCTTGCGACACTGCTTCTGACCCAGGGCGGTGGACAAGGTGCAGGGATGACCCGTCATCCAGGAGGTGCTCAGATGAGAGGGAGGGTGGGAGGGGTGTGGAGTGTATTTAGGGATGAAATGGGTGGGAGTGTTTTTATGCCTTTCCCTTTTTGGCTACCTCCCTTGAAAGGGGGAAAAAGCCTTGGTATATGTATGTATGTATGAGATGTTCAATTGCTAATTTCAATCTTTTAGGAAAACCGCTATCTCCCTTGACACAGTCTATAATACCTTGCAAAAGGACTCCTTTTAAACACTGTAGGTCTTTGTCATAATCGTTAGCTGCCATGAACTTATCAAAACCCACAATATAGTCCAAGGTATGACTTTTGTCTGGTTTCATGGCAAAATTAACCCCTAAACTTCTTGTTCGTATCTTGAGAGAGTCTCATCCGAGAGGATAGTCACATTGTCCGTTAGAGAGAACTTAGTCCAAACACTGTTTTTGCACAATCTAATAAGTTTCTTATTAAGTCTATTTTTATGTTTTTCACTTACGTAAAGGGCTTCTTTAATAAAACATTATCCTATCTTCAATACCTCAAAAGGTCAGTGGCCCCCAGACTATATTACGAAGTCAGCAGTCAACAAATTAATGTCAAGAGCGGTCGGACAAAATACCACCAACTGTCCTTTCTTGACCCAACCATATCAAGGGCATGTAACCTGAGTCGCCCCACTTTCCCCATCCCCTTTTATGTACCCCTTACTACCTCATATATACTTGTACTTTAACTTCTTGTAACTATTCTGCTGATGAGGACTACAGATAGTAGTCGAAATATACAGTTTTCCTGTACTTCCGATATTATTTCTCCGATAGTGGGTTTATAGTGAACATATATATATGTATATATATATATATATACATATATATATACTGTTATGCCTTCCGCAAGGATATAAGGAAATATGTCTAGGAGGGGTTCGTACTTAGTGGCCTTGATGTGGGTAAGGCAAATCCAAACGGGAGTTAACATAAATAACTAATTTAATGTATAACAAAAAGCCAACAAAACAAATATAACTTTACAACAACAAAATTAATCAATTGACAATTAATTCCTCCACCGAAAACCAAGTCATGAGAATATAGATTACGTGGTGACGCCACGGTACTAGAGCAAAAGCAATATGGGAGAGATAAAGTTACGCGCCGCTCAGCCAACGAAAGTGCGCCCGCTAGGAGCCGGCAGATGCATTATATATACAGTTGGCGAGGACGGGAGGAAGGCGAAGGATGAGCCGGACAGAACTAGTTCACGTCCG
This sequence comes from Oratosquilla oratoria, assembly GCF_046742065.1. Taxonomy (NCBI): domain Eukaryota; kingdom Metazoa; phylum Arthropoda; class Malacostraca; order Stomatopoda; family Squillidae; genus Oratosquilla; species Oratosquilla oratoria. Next base: position 629,785 of record NW_027467716.1, read on the forward strand.
TCGGTCTAGAGAGAGTAGATCCCATAAAGTATACAAGCAGTTTTTACCGTACATACGTAATTACCTAACAAGTACAGGATAACACAGATACAGATATTTTCAGATACATGGAGGATGGTGGGCCATCACAACGTATACAAGCAATTTACAGTACATACATAATTATCTTACAATTAAAGATTAACATACAGATACAGACATTTTATATACATGGAGGATGGTGGGCCATCACACACACACACCCTAGAACTCATCAACTCAGGAGAACAGACGAGTTGGGAGTTCTAATCAGGACGGCTAAGGGTATCAGCAAGGAGGTTTTCAGAACCCTTGATAAATTTTATATCGAGGAGGTATTGTTGGAGGAACAAGGACCAACGTAATAGCCTCCTATTATTGTTCTTGTTCCGTTCAAGGAATATTAACGGATTGTGGTCCGTGAATATCCGTAAGGGGGTCGAGCTGGGTGTTACGTAGCATTTGAACTTCCGCAGGGTAGAGATGATAGACAGTAGCTCCTTCTCGGTGGTCGTCCGTGCACAGTCGAGTTTGTCCGTTTTCTTTAGGGACCAGAACGCACGGAGCGGCCCATGGGGAATTACTGGGAACTGCCAAACCGTGCTGCACTAGATAGTCGACCTCTTTCTTCATTATCAGCTTCTTCTGGGGATGCAGTCGGTACGGGTGTTGGCGGCTAGGAGAAGTTCCTGGATACAGTTGAATCTCATGGGACGTCAGGTTACAACGGCCAGGATTATCTCGGAACAAGGATCTGTGATTAGAAATAATTTCAGAAATTTCCTTTGTTTGATCAGGATTCAAGTGGTTAAGGTACGAAAGTAGATTGTTCAAGATGTCACTGTTGTTGCCGACTGTGGGAGGATCGAAATGTGGCAACGTCGGTTCGTGGACTCGTGGACGGTCGGTTGACATAGGTATTTTACTGGGACCATGATTTAGCGAAAGCAATGGTTTGACTGAACTGTCTAGTGGTATTTTGGCAAGGTATGGCTTAAGCAAGTTAACATGAACAAGTTGAGTAGTTTTACGTCTGTCAGGGGTTTCTAGTACGTAATTATATTCTGACATCTTTTTCTGAATTTTATAAGGACCATGGTATTTAGCTTGAAGAGGCTGTCCAGAGATAGGAATGTATGCAAGAACCATATCTCCCTCCTTGAATTCTCTCTTACGAGATTTCTGATCAAAATTAACCTTCATTTTACTTTGTGCATGTTCAAGGTTCTTCAAGGCAAAGGAATGAATTCTGGCTAGGTTATCCTTAAGGGCAACAATATACTGGTTAACAGACTGTAAAGGTGAGGTAGAAGAAGATATGATATGGTCCTTGATTACCTTGAGGGGTCCCCTTACCTTCCTTCCATATAACAATTCAAAGGGAGAAACACCCAGAGCTTCGGATGGTGTTTCACGGAGCGTAAAGAGGAGGAAAGGCAATCCCTCATCCCAGTCACGGTCTTCCTCGTAACAGAATTTACGTAGCATATTCTTTAACGTTTGATGACATCGTTCTAGAACTCCCTGACTGGCGGGGTGGTACGCTGTAGACAGAGACTGTTTAACATTTAATTCCTTGAGGACTTGGGTAAAGAGTTTGCTAGTGAAATTAGAACCTCTATCTGACTGTATTTCCTGAGGAATACCAAAGGAAGTAAACATGTGAGTTAAATACTTAATTACACTCTTAGCAGAAATATTCTTTAAAGGAAAAGCTTCAGGGTACCTGGTAGTGGGACAAAGAACTGTTAAAATGTACTGGTTACCCTTCTTGGTTTTAGGCAACGGGCCAACTATGTCAATCATTAGTTTCTGAAAGGGTTCACTAGGTACTTTAATGGGTTGAAGGGGATACGGAGGAATAGACTCGTTTGACTTGCCTACTATTTGGCAAGTGTGGCAACATTTAACGAATCTACTTACCTCTGCTTTCATGCCAGGCCAAAAGAATTCTGACAAGAGTCGTAAATAAGTTTTCTTAATACCTAAGTGTCCTGAGTGTCCAGCATGAGCAATCTCTATTACCTGAGTCCTCAAGTTAACAGGTAGAACAATTTGGTGACATTCTGCCCAGGTATCATCATCAGAAAGGTGACGAGGTTTATACAATCTCATTAGTATTCCTTCGTGCAAATAAAAGGAAGGAGTATGTAGGATATCCTCCTTGGGAATAGCTCTATTAAACAAGGGAGCTAATGAAGGATCGTTCTGTTGAGCCTCTTTGATGCTCAGCTCGGAGGGTAGTGTAAGCGGGGTGGTTGGGGTGGTTGGAGAGGTAAGAGTTGGTTGGTTAGCTGGCGCTTGGGATCGTGTGATAGCACAGGTTGGAAATAGGTTGGGTTGGGTTTGCTCTATGGTAGAAGTTGGGTTATATGGTAGGGGAGAAGTAGAAACAATTAAAGGAGGATGGACTAGTTCTCCTGCTAGATCGTTACCTAGTATAATATCTGCTTCAGGAACAGGTAGGGTTGCCGTTTCACTTACTCCTACGGAGACAGTATCCTTGATGAGTCCACAGTTCAGGTGCACCTTTGCCAGAGGTACTGAGAAGGGATTGTGGAAGTCCTGCAAGTATACACGTTCTCCTGTGTAATTACGTTGGACTCCCGGCAGTGCTGACTGAAGTAGCAGGGACTGTGCTGCTCCTGTGTCCCGTACTATTCGGAGGTTGTGTTCTACGTGGTCTGAACCAAGTGATACTGTTCCCGTTGAACGGAAGGGCTGAAAAGGATATACAGAATTGGCAGTAGAATGGTTAAAGGAAGCTACAGATTTTATATTCTTTTGAGCTACTTTACATTTTGGGTCTGGGCAATTTGCAATTACATGTCCTGGTTTCTTACAGAAGAAACAAACAGGGAAACTAGGGCTATCAATTTTCCCATCTTTACTACCACTAGTTGGTTTTACATGAGGTTGTTGGCGGTTACTGTCCTTTCCAACATTTTTGTGAATCAATGAGAGGGTATCAGTCAATTTGGCTGCTTTCATAAGGTCAAATTCCTCCTTGTCAACAATGTGAATTTTCAAATAGTGAGGAATTTTACGCACGAATTCCTCTAACGCGATCAAGTTCACTACTTTCTCAAGATTATCGGCTGATGCCGATTTAATCCACTTTCTTAACGCTCGTAGTTTGTCTGACGCGAATTCCATATATGTCTGATGGCTAAGTTTGTTTGAATTTCGAAATGCTTGTCGATAACCTTTGGTGGAAATTTCATAAGCGGAAAGAATTGTCTGTTTGACCGTTTCGTAATCAGTGTTATTTTCCAGATTGTTACATACTTGTAACGCTTTTGTGGACAACTTTGGTTTAATTAACCATATCCATTCTGCTTGGGGAATTGCAAAATGTTTACTTCTTCAAATTCTCGAAAAAATAAGGTTGGATTCTCGTCTGAGAAAGAGGGAATAAGTTTGGTGTACTGCAAAAGATCTAACTTACTTGAATTTGAAACCACTTGCTGACTTGGGGTTGATAGTTCAAGTTGTTTTATTTCGAGTTCGTGTTGTCTTTGAAACTGTTTTTGTTCTTTTTCATGCTGTCTTTGCTCTCTTTCACGCTGCACTTCGAGTTCCTTAATTTGCAGTTCATGCTTCATCTTCCTTTCAAGTATCTGATACTCTAGAGGGTCTAATTGAATCTCTTTTGTAGGGCTAATGTCTAATTTGGCTGCAACTATTTGTTCTAAGCGTTCAAATTCTCCGTCTTCGTCTTCCGTTTTCTTTAACTGATCTATGTGACTCAATATTAGTTGAACTAATTCAGTTCTACTAATGTTCGCTGGATAAGTTAATTCCCATTCTTTATTTGGGTTCTGAATTATCAGTTCTTCCACCGAGGGGTTCTCAACAAAGTTTTCGATATTCAGTTCTGACATCGCGAAATTTTTACTCGCTAACAGTTGCTACTCAGCAAGGTAGAACGCTTGGTTCGCTTACGTGGTATACCGGACAAGAGATACAAGTAGAATTATAATACTCGACTCCCACGAATATTATAAATCTTTGGGACAGAATACATTAACCAAAACTACATGCCGTAAGTAGGATAGAATTAACGTTCCCACACGTATCCTAAACGGATCCTACTTCAGTACTCTTACGAAATTTACAGCTGCAAGAGTTTAACGTGGTCATGTGCAATAGCGTATTTACGATTAACTGAATTACTGTACTGGGGTACTGAGTTATAAGTTTACCGGACAGATGGACAATTTCGATGGTTGTGGGAATGCAAGTGTAACTTATGTATTACGTTTCGCTCGTATATCTCACACCTTCTTAGTTTTTGTTCGGGTAAGAGGATTCCGACGGGCCCCCATTATATGTTATGCCTTCCGCAAGGATATAAGGAAATATGTCTAGGAGGGGTTCGTACTTAGTGACCTTGATGTGGGTAAGGCAAATCCAAACGGAAGTTAACATAAATAACTAATTTAATGTATAACAAAAAGCCAACAAAACAAATATAACTTTACAACAACAAAATTAATCAATTGACAATTAATTCCTCCACCGAAAACCAAGTCATGAGAATATAGATTACGTGGTGACGCCACGGTACTAGAGCAAAAGCAATATGGGAGAGATAAAGTTACGCGCCGCTCAGCCAACGAAAGTGCGCTCGCTAGGAGCCGGCAGATGCATTATATATACAGTTGGCGAGGACGGGAGAGAGGCGAAGGATGAGCCGGACAGAACTAGTTCACGTCCGTCGGTCTAGAGAGAGTAGATCCCATAAGGTATACAAGCAGTTTGTACCGTACATACGTAATTACCTAACAAGTACAGGATAACACAGATACAGATATTTTTAGATACATGGAGGATGGTGGGCCATCACAACGTATACAAGCAATTTACAGTACATACATAATTATCTTACAATTAAAGATTGACATACAGATGAAGACATTTTATATACATGGAGGATGGTGGGCCATCACAATATGTATATATAGGTTACTCCTTGAAGTCAGCTGCTGAGTTCATTGACATCCAGAGAACTTCTGATCCTGACGAAGACATTGCTTCTCTGGACGTGGAGAGCCTTTTCACCCACGTTCCTGCCCAAGAAACTATAGAGATCTTCCTGGACTGCGTTTACAGATCTGGCCGAACCCCCCTTTCAATACCCGAAAGGCTATTGAAGGAAATGCTAGAAGCATGTACGACGGAGGCACCTTTCCTCTCCCACAGAGGGGAACTCTTCCGTCAGGTGGATGGTGTTGCGATGGGGTCACACCTGGGTGTCCTATTTGCCAACATGTACATGGCTGCTGTCGAAACTAGGACCTTCAATAGTTACCATAGAGCGAGGATCTACGCCAGATATATTGATGATATATTTATCTCCGTCAGAGAAAGCAGTGATACCAGGAAGATAGCAGACGCCCTCAAAGCAAATTCAGTCCTCAATTTTACCATCGAAGAGAGTAAGGACAAAACCCTTCCCTTCCTTGATATCCTTGTCGAAAGGAAAGAGGACCATTACGCCACTTCTGTTTTCACAAAGGATACCAATGTTGGGCGGTGCCTAAATGCCAGGGGTGAGTGTCCAGACTCTTATAAGAGGTCTGTAGTTGGTGCTTATGTTAGGCGGGCTTTCTCCCATTGCAGCACGTGGAAAGCTGTCCATACAGAACTTGAACGCGTTAGACAGGTGTTAACGAATAATTGCTTCTCTTGTAACACCATAGAAGATGTCATTAGAAAGAATATGGAAGAGTTTCACACACGAGTCAAGACCACTGCTGACAATGCGGAGAAAACCCTAATGATTTACCACAAATTAGATTTTGGCACTGCTTACGGACAGGAAACCGATACCCTTCGTAGGATTATCTCTAGAGGTGTTTCACCTCAGGAGCACTACGAAAGGGTATCACTGAAAGTCTTCAGCCGTCCCAACCTGATTGCCTCCCTTGTCATGAAAAGCAGCACCGTCCCCGAGTGTCCAAAGGAATCTAAAACCGGCGTTGTATATAAATTTGAATGTTCTGAAGGGGCATGCAAGCCCTTCGATGTTAGCTACGTCGGCCATACCCTCACGACCTTAAGAAGACGACTGCAGACTCACCGTAACAACGGAGCCATCCACCAACATTTTGTTCATGCCCACGATAAAAAGCCGCCCCTAGTAGATCTCATAAGGGATACAACAATCATCCACCATGATAACATTTATGGAAGTTTAGTTGTAGCTGAGGAAGTGAGCATCGCTTTACAAAAGCCTATCTTAAATGTACAGATTTCATCTGATTATGTCCTCCCCTCTGATAGAAAATACAGACCGTCACCACGGGACAAAAACCCACATGGGGATTGTGTCCAGACTTCCGGGACGTAATTCCACATCGGGAAGCTGTCCCGGTTACCCTTTCCGTCTCGGTAGGGTAGACAGATTCCTACCTCACGAGTGACCACTCCCTGCCGTTTTCACTCGGCTTTATATACCCATGTTTGTATTGATGTATTGTTTTACCCTGAAGATGAACATTTGTAATGGTTGAAACAGCTGTCGGTAAAATGAATCAACATTCTGAAGCCTTTTACTATTTCCTTCAGAGTTTGAAATATGAAGAGAAAAGGAAATACAGAGAGTTAGAGAAATGTTCTCTTAAAATCATTGACGCCACATGTGCTTTAGCATTTAATAGGAATATATATATGTGTATATATATATACATATATATATGTATATACATATATATGTATATATATACATATACATATATATATATATATACATATATATGTATATATATATACAGTATATATATATATATATATATATATATATATATATATATATCCTATCCGAGAGGTGACACCTTGACGTGGTGGATAGGCTTGAGAATTTTAATGATTACAAAAGCTATGTCGATAGAGAGGAAACCTCTGCAGGGTCACCCATATCGAACAGGTTTTGTAGGAAAGATCAGACAAAGAGCAGCTCAAACACACAGTTGCAGGACCCACTGCTAACTGACACGTCCCTGAGGGCAAACAGGGAAATTCCTCATAGATATATGGGGTACCGTCATTATGACGGCGTGGACCATTGGGCACCCTATAGATATAGGGCTTCACCGAATATAATGAATAAGTTGACACCAGAGAAATATCTCACCAGAAACCAGTTGGCAAGGAGGTGAGATTACTGCCAACCCCCCTTCATAGCCAACATGAATATGAATAGCACAATCAAAACAAAACCGGGCGTTCCTGCTGGATCATCGTCTCCTAAAGGTCCAACCGTATTGCCTCGTGTGCTTACGGGCAGTGTGCCACCGAATCTGAGTAAGCACTGTCCAAGCAGATCTAAGTCTTGGACATTAAACAACATGAAGAAAATGAAGATCTATATTTACAACGTAAGAAGTCTCTCAGAAGACCACAGACTGGAGAGTTTAATGGAAGAGCTAGACAACATCAAGTGGGACATCGTAGGACTGAGCGAAGTCCGAAGAACTGAAGAAAAACTGATACAATTACAGGATGGTCACCACCTCTTCTACTCTAGAGGTAAGGACAAAGAAAGATCTAGTGGAGTAGGATTCTTGATCAACCGAGAGGTTGCTGGTAACGTAATCAAATTCAGTAGTTTATCGGACAGGGTAGCTTGGATTGTGATTAGCCTGTGTAAAAGGTACACTCTAAAAATAGTTCAGGTTTATGCACCAACTTCACAGAGTTCAGACGAGGAAATTGAGTCCTTCTATGATGATTTAAGTCAAGTAATGGATCAAGAAAAAATTAAGTACACTTTGGTAATAGGAGACTTTAATACTAAAGTAGGGAAGAAGATGGAAGATGACACGTGCATTGGGAACTTTGGAGTAGGTGAAAGAAATGACAGAGATGAGATGTTAGTCAATTTTGCAGAGAACTACAAATTGAGGATAATGAACACTTTCTTCCAAAAGCGTGTAGGTCGTAAATGGACCTGGAGAAGTCCAAATGGAACAACAAAGAAAGAAATACACTTCATATTAGGAGATGAGAGCAAAAGCGTTAGCAATGTTACGGTGATAAATAAAGTCAACATACGTAATGACCATAGAATGGTCGGATGCACAGCTAAATTCAACTTCACAGCCGAGAGAAATAAACTAGTTTTAAAAAAGGAAAATAAGCCTTGCAAAGGTTAAGGATAATAATAAGAAATTTTAGTTAGAAATTAGAAATAGATTCGAAGCTCTAAGAACTAACGAGGACAACGTGGAAGATATCAATTTGAATTTAATGAATATCATTAAGGAATCAGCAGAGAAAGTAGGAAGTACAAAAACATTAAAGAAAACAAATACTCCAAAGCTACAAATAACATAATTAAAAGAAGAAGGAACATGCAGATTAAAAGCAGGAGAGACGAAATAGAAAGAGTAGAACTAAACAAGCTTATCAACAAAAGGCAGAGATCAGAGAAAAGAAAGAGAAACATGGATGGAATAGAAGAAACTATTCGGAAAGGTAAAAGTATTAAAGTGACCGAGCGTAAACATGCTTGAGGAAGACAGCAAATTATATGTTTGAAAGATAGAAATAGAGAAATAATTAAATGTAGAGACAAAATGATAAAAAGAATAGAAGAATTTTACCAAGAGCTTTACTCGTCGAAGGCCGTAGTTCAGTCAGTAAGTTCATGTGTA
>NW_027467716.1:648462-660962 GCF_046742065.1 Oratosquilla oratoria
TAACCTTCCTCCAAACCCACAATATTATCCTTACCCACAACCTCAACCAACAATAATTAACAATTATCAAACCATAACCCCCCTCACAGAAATCCCAACCTTTTCCCAAGATAGCGGACTATCCATTACAGATTTCTTGACAGCATGTGACCTGTTTTTCTCCAAGAACATACAATACTCAGAGACAGATAAAATAAATTTGTGCCGTCAGAAAATAAACCCATCTGACATTTGCCGTTCAAAGGCAAGGATGCTAGACACCCTAGTTGCATCTGGAATCACTTATCAGGAATATAAACGCCACCTCCTTAAGGTCTTTCATAACAAACAACCTAACAACATTTCCTTCCTCATCACCTTCCTCAATAACACTAGAGTCCCACCACATTCCATTACTAATATAATGGATTTTGTTGCAAACGGAATGAAAGAGGTCAGAGAAGACCTAGAAAATAACTCTCCTTGGACTCACACTGATCAATTTGGTCAAAATGTAATGCCAACAAAACACTTACTAACATTCCTTGAAATAGCTTCCTATCTCTCCCAACTCCCTCCAAAGTGTTTAAAGGAAGCCTCCAAAAAGGAACTAGACACTAGAAATCCTCTAGCTTATACCTATATTTTAGATATCATGAATGCTTGCAATGTATCCTTAGATACCCCCAACCATCTCCCCAGACTAAATAGCCTTCACTCACAGCAATCCCCTCCCACCAATCAAGGACAACCTTCTAAGTGGTGCTCCTACCATTCATCAAACAGTCACAACACGAAAGACTGCATACAGCAACAACAATACCCACAGGTACAACACCACCCTATCCCTTGCTCAGTTCATGGAACCTTTTCCCACACCGATGCCCAGTGTTGGACACAGCAAAAGCAACACACGCAGGTACAACACCACCCTATCCCTTGCTCAGTTCATGGAACCATTTCCCACACAGATGCCCAGTGTTGGACACAGCAAAAACAACACCCACGCTCAGTGCATGCTACTACCTCACACCAGAATCAAAACAAACAAGTTCCACCCCCTTTAAACACCCACTCCTATCTACACCAACACATCCAATCAAATACTGCAACCTACACCAAACATCATCTCACTCCAACGAAGAGTGTTACCTACAGAAAACACAACAACAACCGCATCAGAGAACTAACAACCCATTCACCACCCATCGACAAACACCCCCCTCCAACACGACAACCAATACTCAACAACGATTGGGGGAACGTGTACCAGCCTCACGCACCAAACCACCATAGGAATATCTCATACACAACACAAATACCTCACCCTAGAAGTAAGCTTAGACCAACTTAAAGTTAACATGATGGTTGATACAGGAACAAACCTGAACATCATCCCAAGAGCTCTGTATGAAGCATTAAATGACCCACCCCAAATTCAATTTTCCAATATGGAAGGACTCTTAATAGAAGAGAGCACAATTCCTCTACACGACACCATAGACTTAAATATTGAAGTCAACGATCACAAAGTAGGTTTCACAACTTTCCACATAGCTGATGAATGGAGCCTTGATCAACAAGGTATAATAGGACTACACTCATTAAAGATTTGGAAAACTAAGATAGACTTTGAGACTAACAAAATCTCCTTCCGAGATGTAAATAATGAATCAACAGTTCCTGAGACACCCGACTCAGACACACAACATCTCTCATGTCTACCTTCCTTTAATACTCCCAATCCCACTAACAGCTATTCCTTCCGACCACCCCCTTATGTCACCTCAAAGGCACTGATGTCTAACACAGTCATCATACCCCCTAGACATTCAATAACAGTCCCACTATACATACCCGGTGCAATAGACCATCAGGACGTCATAATCGACTCAGACACGTCCAGGATTAACAACATAACCATTGAGTCCTCCTGGGACACAATATCAGAAAATAAACATACACTAGCTATGTTAACAAACACCTCAGAACAACACCGTAAAATCAGGAAGAATACAAACATCTGCGCAGTCCATCTCCATAATTCCCCTATCCAGGAACCACTGCCGCAACACATCAACCAAGTAAGACCAACACAACCCCTCCCCCCTATTCCCCCAGACCAAATCACGACATCAGCTGACGGAGAAAGTCATAACGAGCTATTAGCTCTCCTACAGAGGAATAGATCAGCTGTCGCCTTAGAAGGCGAATCACTAGGCAAATATGATATAATCAAACATCACATCCAAATTCCCCCAAACACCCCCCCTTCATACACCCCCGCTTACCGCATACCCCACAGTAGGAAATCCCAAGTCAATGACAGTGTACATGAGATGATACACCAAGGCGTAATTTCCCATTCAGACTCCCCATGGAACAGTCCCCTCTTTTTGGTCCCTAAGAAAGACGGAACCTTACGCCCTGTTGTTGACTTCAGAAAAATAAACAACCTAACTCAATCTGACCCACACCCCCTCCCCGCCATGCAAGATGTACTACAATGCATTGGCAACGGGAACTCTGTTTTTTCCACAATAGACCTCAAGTCAGCCTTCTGGCAGGTCGAACTAACAGAGGAATCAAAACCCGTAACTGCATTTTCCACGGACAAAGGACACTTTCGTTTTGAACGTATGCCCTTTGGCCTTAAGAATGCCCCCTCAACCCAACAAAGGTTGATGACCCGCATTTTCAGTGACATGATAGGAATCTCATTATTCGTCTATTTAGACGACCTCATTATATATAGTCCCACAGAAAGAGACCACCTTAACACTTTAGAGATTGTCATCAAACGTCTCAAACATACGGGATTAAAGATTCAATTAAAGAAATGTAGATTCCTCATGAAGGAACTCACCTTCCTAGGCCATAAAGTGGATGCAAAAGGGATTCACACAACCACAGATAAAATAGATACAATAAACAATTTCCCAACCCCCAGAAACGCTAACGAAACAAGAAGTTTCATCGGGTTAGCCTCCTATTACAGACACTTCATAAGAAACTTTGCTGATATTGCTTCCCCTCTGACCAAATTCACAAGGAAAGGCGAGCCATTTCAATGGTCAGAAACAGAACAGCAAAGTTTCGACACTCTCAAACATACACTCACCACAGCCCCGGTACTAGTTTTCCCTGACATGAAGAAAGAATTCTTTCTTTACACAGACGCCTCCTCTAAAGGAATAGGCGCAGTCCTACAACAGAAAGATAACAATGGCAAAGAGCACCCCATAGCCTACGCAAGTAGAGTCCTTAATAAAGCTGAAACTAACTACTCAACTACACACAAAGAAGGACTTGCAATCATATGGGCACTAAAACACGTTAAATACCTCATTTTAGGCTACAAGATTACCATACTAACAGACCACCAACCACTAGTCTATCTTTTTAACTCCAAAGACTTACATGGGAGAATTGCTAGATGGAAAACAACTCTCCTTGATTACGATCCCATGATCGTATACTTAGCTGGGAAAGCTAACGTAGTGGCAGACTGCTTGAGCAGACAAACTCACATCACCCCCATAACCCAAACCACATGCATACCTATGCAAGAACTCAGGGATGAAACTGACGGAGACCCAATATGGTCTCCAATAAAACAGCATCTCATCTCACAAACCCCCTTACACTCCCGACCACCTGTCCCTATTGAGGAACTCAATCTGGTCGACGGAGTCATAAGGAGAACCATTAATACAAGAGAGGTTACTGTTATCCCCAGAGCCCTAGTCCCCAAGGTCCTACACATATTGCACGACAGTGCAATGGGAGGCCACTCGGGCAGAGATAAGACACTAAACACTGCTAGGCACACATATTATTGGCCTTACATGAAAAGAGATATAACCACACACATAGATTCTTGTGTAACTTGCAACCAATTCAGAGGCCCTAACCTGAAGCAAATCAACATAAAAGATATCCCACTCCCTGCTGAGCCATGGGAAACACTTGGCATTGACCTACTGAAAATGCCAACGAGCCATCAAGGTTCCAATTATGTACTCACAGCAGTTGAGTATTTCTCTAAATACACAATCTTAATACCACTCCAGGACAAAACAGCAGAGACTGTAGCCAAAACCCTGGTCAACAATATCTTTTGTAAATACAACATACCACACACAATGTTATCTGACAATGGCTCAGAATTCAAAAATGAAGTGATGCGCGAAATAGCACATCTTTACAACATTGACCAAACATTTGCCACTGCATACCACCCCCAGGGAAACGGTCTGACTGAGCGAACAAATCGCAAGGTCCTAGAAATTCTCAGACCATTGGTCAATGACCTCATGGACACTTGGGAAGATTGGCTACCACAGGTACAAGCCAGTATCAATAGCACAGTAAATTCCGCAACAAAGATGTCCCCACATGAAATCATTTTCGGCCAACCAATGCGCCTACCCTACCAAATATTCAACCAACCCCCCCCACCCTTATACAACATAGATAACCTCGCACACTGCATCAAAAGAGGTATGCAAACAATTTACAAAAAAGTTAGAGCAAACCTGAAAGAAGCCCAGGAAAAGACAAAGACAAAACAACACAAACGGTCAATTCCACTTGACATAGCACCTGACGACACAGTCATGGTAAAAGACTCAGGTCGAACAAACAAACTCAAACCCAAATTCCTAGGCCCCTTCATAGCCACAAGTTCACTCCCTAACAATGTTTTCCTACTAACAGATCCTTCTGATCACTCCACCTTCACCATACATGGAGAGAAGTTGAGAAAGGTCAAACTGAACCTCGACCCAATCTCACCTCCCATCCACAACCCACCTATCACAGACACACACCAATCACCAATACGCAAGTCTCATCCCATGACTCTGCGTCGACGCAACTAAACATGCACTCTAGCTCTCGCCCCTGAAGATGCAGGACGTCATGTATCTATCAGTGGAGGTTAAAATGGCCCATTTCCAATAAGAACTCTTTTCCACATATCTATAAAACTTCTCTACTTCCTTCCGACCAATATAATCTTAGCGAGAGTCAGATAAACATATCCTCATTCACTGAGACATAACCTTCATCCTCCAAAAGTAAATACATCATTAATTACCCACCTTAAACATCGACTACTTTTGACATGGACTCATTCGACTTACATCATAGGATTCTTCCATATAACTCCACAGCCCTTTCCCTCTTAATCATTCTCTTTATACTAATAATAATAATCATATTCTGTTGCATGAAGTAACACCTTCCAAAACCTTTCCACCTCCATACCCAAATTGTTGTAAACCTAGATTAAGTTTATTCATGTGTCTCACCCAATATCTTAAATACTAAATTTTTTTTTTACAGAAACTATATATCCATACTATGAAATAAAACAAGTGCAATGTGACACACCAAACTGACCATAGAACAGTGTTTAGAAAAACAACACTCCCAACAGTGATAGTGTTAAACCATAAAAACAATAACATTTAAAAAGTGAATTAAACAGTGTATGTGAAATCCAATATAACATGTAATCTGGTGAGACACAACGTTACACTTCTGAGACACAACATCACTACCCCTATTTACAGTGCATGATCCCTCTTGGGATCTCAGAATCTCTTCAACAACACCCCCCCCCATCTGCACATTTATAATCCCACAGGATTTTGTGTCTCTGAAATTTTTTTCTCGATGTATTACCCATATATATATACTTTTGTAAACCATGTACCCTAGGTGCCGGGAGCCACCTAACCCCAGGGGGAGAGCGATATGTATACGCCTCATACACAAGTGAGTATATCACTCAGTCATATAACCCACTCACCTCCACTCACTCCCACACTCACACCAGCCGGCAGACTATGGGGCGCCTGACGCTTCCTGCATCAACCAGCTGACAAAGCATTCCAACCAGCTGACAAAGCATTCCCTCGCACCATGCACACGCGATCACACAGCAATAAACACATTATTACGTATACTGACGAACCTCCCCTGGATATATATATTATAGTCTGGCTGTCAGACTAAATTATAAACTAATTATGTAAATTAAAATATAAGATGTGACGAACTAAATCCAGCTCACATAAATAATTCAGTTATACGAGCGTGGCACCTCACCAAGGAACTTCCGACATTCTTAAACGAGATGTACCAGCTCGGAGAGGTAGTTCTGCCAGTGACGTGCCTTAGTGATAGGATTGTGTAATAGTGTATCAAGAGAACATAAATTGAATAGGACAATAAACAAACAAAAACTTAGAGGCGTTTGTGCAGTGGACACCCCTAAACATGATAATGTCACGGACCCGTCATATTCTGTGTTACAAGTGACCAGGATAGAACGACGTAACAATACCGTTACACCCGTCCGTTACAGAGCTCGTAGGTCCGATCTATGGGTAATGCTATGACCTTGCACACACACACACACCCAACTCCCCGCCCACGAGAGTTGGAGTAACACCCCTCAGCGCTGCGATACTGATATTATTTCAGCCCCGGGCGAGGATCGAACCCGGACCTCCGTAGTGGCAGGCCAGAGCTCTAACCACAGCGCCATGTGTGTGTGTGTGTGTGTGTGTGTGTGTGTGTGTGTGTGTGTGTGTGTGTGTGTGTGTGTGTGTGTGTGTGTGTGTGTGTGTGTGTGTGTGTGTGTGTGTGTGTGTGTGTGTGTGTGTGTGTGTGTGTGTGTGTGTTTGTGTATGTTTTTGTGTGTTTGTGTGTATATTTTTGTGTGTTTGTGTATGTATTTCTCCGTGTGTGTGTTTGCATGTATTTATGTTTGTGTGTGTGTGTGTGTGTGTGTGTGTGTGTGTGTGTGTGTGTGTGTGTGTGTGTGTGTGTGTGTGTGTGTGTGTGTGTGTGTGTGTGTGTGTGTGTGTGTGTGTGTGTGTGTGTGTGTGTGTGTGTGTGTGTGTGTGTGTGTGTGTGTGTGTGTGTGTGTGTGTGTGTGTGTGTGTGTGTGTGTGTGTGTGTGTGTGTGTGTGTGTGTGTGTGTGTGTGTGTGTGTGTGTGAAATGAATAAAATCGCCGGGCGACATGTATTCTATGCAAGTGCGGCCATTTGGCTAGTTTGATTATATATATATATATATATATATATATATATATATATATATATATATATATATATATATATATACATATATATATATATATATATATATATATATATATTCAATTATCGTCTTCACTTTAATGTGAAATCTTCTGCAATATTTGTTCTTCAACATATTTCCCCTAAGTTCACATGAACAAACAAGAGCCGACAACACCTTGGAAAGGAACAAAGAAATATATATATATTAATAAATTCTACCTACTGGGATTCAAACCCTCGCTTGAGCGGCTACTTATTATAACGCAAGGGTCGTATTGTTACGCTGCTACGACGATCGTACATCATAGAACGACTTAGAACACAACTAGGTCGTTCCACCGAGGACACTCGAGTAGGCACATTATACACTTTAATCTTGTAGAGTCGTTGTATGGTATTGGTACGACTCTTGCCTTATAATAAGCGGCCGTTCAAGCAAGGGTTCGAATCCCAGTAGGTGAGTTAATTAATTCCATATGTCATAATGACATACATATATGTATGTGATAGAGGGTCTTCTCAAATAACCAGCGCTTCTAAGAGCCTTGGGGACAACATCCCACCGAAGAGTTGGAATCATAAAGATTAGTGGAAAGGGTGGAGAGTAGACGTTAAAAAATGTTCAAAGTTCCAACCGTAAAAGGATTATGTGTGACTCTGGTCCGTAAAGGTGTCACTAAAGTTACAAATATATTGCCTGCATAAAACTTATACAGTAAGTGCCCCATACTGGAGGTAGGTGGAAGAGTAGTAGTAGGAGGAGGAGGATTAGGAGGAAAAGGAGGAGGAGGAGGAGGAGGAGGAGGAGGAGGAGGAGGAGGAGGAGGAGGAGGAGGAGGAGGTGGTGGTGAAGGAGGACAAGGAAATGGGTGAGAAAAAGGAGGAGGTGGAGGGGGAAAAAGAGGAGAGGGAGAAGAAGAAGGAGGAGGAAAAGAAGAAGAGGAAGGAGGAGTAGGGGAAGGAGGTGGTACAGGAAAAGCAGGAGGAGGAGGAGGAATCGGAGGAGGTTGAGAAGGGGAGGAGGAGGAGGAGGAGGAGGAGGAGGAGGAGGAGGAGGTGAAATAATAGTAGTAGAAGGAGGAGGAGGAGGAGGAGGAGGAAAAGTAGGAGATTGAAGAGAAAAAGGAGGAGGAAAAGGAGGAGGAGGAGGAGGAGGAGGAGGAGGAGGAGTGGGTGAAGGAATAAGAGTGTTAGCAGGAGGAGAAGGAGGTGGAGGAGGAAAAAGAGGAGGAAGTGGAGGAGGGAAGGAGAACGAGGAGAAGGAGGTGGTGAAGGAGGAGGAGGAGGTGGAGGAAGTCGAGAAGGAAAGAAGGACGAGAAGGAGGACGAGGAGAAGGAGGAGGTGAGGGAGGTGGAGGAAAAGAAGAAGGACGAGGAGAAGGAGGAGGAGGAGAGGGAGGAGGGGAAGGAGAAGGATGAATAGTTGGAGGAGGAAAAGGAGAAGGAGGAGGGTGAAGAGGATGAGGAGAAAAAAAGGAGGAGGAGGAGGAGAAGGAAAAGGAGGGGGAGGATAATGAGGGGGAAAAGGAGGAGGAGATTGAAGAGGAGGAGGAGGAAAAAAAGGAGGAGGAGGAGGAGGAGAAGGAAAAGGAGGAGGAGGATAATGAGGAGGAGGAGGAGAAGGAAAAGGAGGAGGAGGATAATGAGAAGGAGGAGGAGAAGGAGGAGAAAGACTATCAGAAAGAGTAAAGAAGAACATCTGAAGATGTATTTGACATCTTCTCACTCGCAGATCTTCAGCTCAGAGCGTCTGTGATACCGCGGTGGAGGTGGAGGGGGCCGTGGAGGAGGCATAAAGGCTTTAAGACGTGGAGGTGATGGAGGACATGGAGGAGGATCGGATGAACCCTTCAACTCCAAGAAGAGACAATTCTGAGCTGAATAAAATCGCCCGGCGTTTAGAAAAAGGAAATTTCTTAAAGAATGCAGAAGCTGATGTATACAAGACGGGAAGATGTCTTCTTTTGGTGGACGCCCAGTCATGGTCTCAGGGTCGAGGAGGCCAAGGAAGGCCCAACCGTTCTTAAAATGGTACTTTTTCTTTAAGAATTAAAGTCTTAATAAGCGCCATTCTAGGACCACGGGCTAACTTCCGCTAGATTTGGGTCTAGATTTGGGACCTTCTGTGGGCACCTATAGAAGGGTCTTCTTGGACCAGAGACTAAGACCTACAGTCTGAAAGGAACCTCAAAGCACTAAAGCAGCGTTTCTCAACCTTTTTAACCTTGCGTAACCTTTAAAATAATTTGCATGTCTCAAGGAACCCCTGCGAAAAAAACACATATACCATATCTTTCTCATTTTATTTTCATCGTAATAATAGGTTACATAGGATGATGTCTATATTACATTATCACAATAACCAAGAATATGTCGTGCGTGTTTAATCATATTACGTATATAAGATTAAACAAAAAATCAAAAGTGCATTAGCTTATCTCACTTGTTCTCGCGGAACCCTTAGGGACCTTTTGCGGAACCTTAGGGACCTTTTGCGGAACCGTAGGAACCGTTTTGTGGAACCTTAGGGATTTTTTGCGGAACCTTAGGGACCTTTTGCGAAATCTTAGGGATCGTTTGCGAAATCTTAGGGGCATATAGCGCAACCTTAGGGACACGTTGCGAAACCTTAGGAACATTTTGCGGAACCTTAGAGACCTTTTGCGGAACCTTAGGGACCTTTTGCGGAACTTTAGGGACCTTTTGCGGAACCTTAGGGACCTTTTGCGGAACCTTAGGGTTCCGGGGAACCCTGGCTGCGAAACGCTGCACTAAAGGACGTCAACCGTTCTCCTTCAAGGACACGTTGAGGCCTGTAACACTCTTCTGCATCCCTCCTTCCCCAACAACCCCGGACCCTCTCCTGCAGGAGACTCTTCCTTCGGCTTCGCCTTTGGGTAGAAGCTACTCTTCGCCGAAGAAGGACTTCACCAGAAGTGGAGAACTCCGACGAAGTTCGGCCAGAACTCCTCAGGAGACTGGAGGATACCTTGGAGAAGTTTCCGTAGAATTCTGAGGCAGAAGTCAATGGCAGCAGAGAAGTGGACGATTAAGGAGAGGAAGGGTGGTGGGTAAACTTCACTTAATTAATGTATTCTAGATCAATGTTTCTCAACCAGGGTTCCCTATGGGGCCCCAGAAACCTACCAAGGGATCTCCAAAACGTGAAGTTTACCATTCTGAAAGCCTAGTTATTCTGTTTAACAAGGAGGACGCATACAAGGTCATCATATCAAGACAACAGGACAGGACTCTCAGTAGTGGATTTGAATTAGACAAATTTAGGTCTAAGAAGAAGATAGACAAGAATTGTTTTTTACCAATAGAGTGGTCAACGAATGGAATAGACTTAGTAACCATATAGTGAGCGCTGAAACTATCGGTTGTCTTGAGAAAAGGTTAGACAACTTTATGGACAATGGTAATGGACATGGAACTGCATAGTCTACGAGGCCTTATGCTCTTTTGCAGTCTCCTTCATTCTTATGTTCTCATAAAGATCTATAAGCCATTAATGCTCTAATTAAAAAGAGATACAAGCCATGATTACAACAACTACAAAGAGATACAAGTCAAGGCTTCTTCAGCTACAAAGAGATACAAGCCATGATTACTGCAGCTACAAAGAGGTATAAATCATGATTGTTTTAGCTACAAAGAGGTATAAATCATGATTGTTTTAGCTACAAAGAGGTATAATTCATGATTGTTTTAGCTACAAAGAGGTATAATTCATAATTGCTACAACTACAAAGAGGTGCACGTCATGATTACTACAGCTACAAAGAGGTGCAAGTCATGATTGCTTAAGCTACAATGAACTAAAGCCATGATTGTTTCAGCTACAAAGAGGTACAAGCCATTCTGGCTGTGACTACAAAGAGGTAAAAGTTACAATTACCTCAACTACAAATTAGTACAACACGTAACTGTTTAAACCACAAATAGGTGTAAATCATGATTACTTCAACTACAAAGAGGGGACTACAAGAGACCATAAGGCTTACACTAGGCAGTTCCATGTTCCTTACCACTTGCCATCCCTATCTTCTCTAAAAACATTCAATTGCTTCAGCGGTTACTAACTACATGGTTACTAAGTCTTTTTCATAAGTTAACCATTCTATTGATAAACCAATTCTAGCCTATTACTTTCAATATGATGACCTTACCTGCACCACCCTTGTTAGATCCATTGATCCACTTGAATACCTCTATTAGATCTCCCCCGAACTTTTCGTCTTTCCAGAGAATGTAAGTTAAGTCGCCTAAGCAAGAGTATCTCTTTCCGTCGTAACATTTACGAAGTCGTAAATCTTCGTGGTCGTATCTTTACGAGGTCGTAAATCTACGGTAACTAGCGCCTCTATCCTTAAAGACAGCATCGCACCCAAAAATGTGTAGTCATGGAGGTGGTCAAAGAGAGATTTGAGGAACGTGGCAGAAAGAGTAATAGAGAGTAGAGAGCAATTGTAGTACTTATCAGTGAAGGCGACTGTACAGTGTTACAAAGATAAAGATGTAGGACCCTTAGTCCTCTTTATAATTCTTTTAAGCATATTTAGGGATTTTGTTTCGGCTAAATTTAAATTATTTTATTCGATGTTTTATAAATACTCTGTCACTGCGGGTTGGAATATAAAGTTTGATTTAGATGTCGTCAAGCGATTTTATTCAGTTTAGAAGACGAAAATCTATTGAACCTCTCCCGAGAGGTAATCTAATTCTTTAGTATTAACTCTTCACTTCAAGTTTCCGCCTCAATTTTTTATTTATTTATTTATTTATTTATCTATTTATTTATTTGTTTATTTATTTATTTATTTATTCATTTATTTGATTATATATTTATTTATTTATTTATTTATTTATTTATTTATTTATTTATTTATTTATTTATTTATTTATTTATTCATTTATTTATTCATTTATTTATTTATTTGTTTATTTATTTATTTGTGTATTTATCTATTTATTTATTTATTTATTTATTTATTTACTTATTTATTTATTTATTTATTTATTTATTTATTTATTATTTTTTATTTTTTATCATTACTATTATTATTATTATTATTTTTTTTTTTACGAATGTCTTGATGATATAGAAGCTCACAGGGGGGGGAGGTGGGAAGGAAGAAGGGGAGAAGGGGAAAGAAGAGGGGGAGAAAAAATCCTAACAGGTTCAATTTATTTATGTTCTTTGGGGATATGAAGGCATATAATGTGACAACACACTTCCAGAGGACCTTTTGATCTAATATTTTTTCTTTCTTTCTTTTTTCTTTTTTCTTTCAGAAAGGGCAAAAGATACGTATGAAGGCTGAGTGACTGTGAATAGATCATAAAAACATGCGTCCTTATAGGATTTCCTTTTACCTGCTCCGTAAACTTTTGACTCGGTGAGAGGAGGGAAGGGGTC
>NW_027467716.1:663462-673462 GCF_046742065.1 Oratosquilla oratoria
GTGCTTAGACAACAATTTTTTGTATACACGTTATCGTATGTATTCATACGTGTGTATGTGTGTGTGTGTGTGTGTGTGTGTGTGTGTGTGTGTGTGTGTGTGTGTGTGTGTGTGTGTGTCTGTGTGTGTGTGTGTGTGTCTGTGTGTGTGTCTGTGTGTGTGTGTGTCTGTGTGTGTGTGTGTGTGTGTGTGTGTGTGTGTGTGTGTGTGTGTGTGTGTGTGTGTGTGTGTGTGTGTGTGTGTGTGTGTGTGTGTGTGTGTGTGTGTGTGTATTTGTGTGTGTATTTCTATATTTATCAACAGCTTTAGTAATACAATCACATGGAAACTATAGATTTATATTATTGCTCTTCTTAACAACATGCACATTAAGTGGCTGGGAATAAATGTGGTCCTTAACCTCCAGCATCGCGGGGTACGTCTCACGCATCTGGCATTAGTTTTCAAAGCTTTTAAGAAACTCGAGTTGATTTCGTAGAAACTTTTAATCAAATATGAAAGAAGTCAAGGAAACAGAGATGAAATTTGTGTAACAGTGTTTTAAACGTTGGGCAGTTGGAGTAAATGTAATTAGTCAGGAATAAACTCAGACTAAGACTCCTGTGTTTCCTACTCCACTTAAGTCAACTTGTCCGAATGTATCAACAAATGTATATACATATATATATATATATATATATATATATATATATATATATATATAATTTTCATGCATATACATAGCAATGCATACATAAATATATATTATGCATACATGCACTTTGTAAACCTACGCATATATACATGAATATATACGTACATACAAACATGCATACATACTCTACATACAAGCATACAGACAGACAGACATATATAAATACATGCATGAAAAATTGAACACACATGTGTACGCACATACATTTATACGTGTGCATACATACATACATACATACATACATACATACATACATACATACATACATACATACATACATGCATACATACAGACATACATACATAATTCAAGCATGACAAACTCGCCAAGTGTGATTCTACTCAGATGAGGGATCCTAATTCCTCATTTTAAGAATGGAAGGATATTTTTACTAGACCCTACAAGTCTTGAAGTATATCCTCTATTTTCTTCATTTAAAAAAAAAAAAAGAGAAACGAAAGGAAATGTTTATTTACAAAGTCAATTAAGAATTACATCATAGTAGAGGAGCGAGACAGAATATTGTAACTTTTTTTTCTTCTTCTTCTTCTTTTGATTCTCCAGGACCGACAGCTCACTCTCGGAATCGTGACGTCACGACGATGCGCTTGTCTGCCTGTTTGTCAGTGCCATGCAGGTCGAATTGATGACCGTGGCGCTTTCCACGGAGCCCCTGTGCCTGGCCTTTGCCCTGCCTCCCCTGCCCAGACTCAAGAGTTCTCCAGAGCCGGAAGCCACGGGAGCTTCCGTGCTCGAAAAGATCTTAAAGAAAGTAACCATTTGGCTCACTACACAAGTGCGACGAGTCGAGGAACTCAAAAAAGTCTTCTAGAAAGTCACTTCTCACGGGACACAGGGGCTCCCGAGGTTTGATTGGGGGACGACAAGACGCCTATTCAAAGCCCTGAAAAAGAGATTGAAGAAAAATATTAGAAAACTAATTAACGTAATAGAAAAAGCATTGCCCAATAGAAGTAAAGAGGAAATAAAGCATAGATGGAACCAATTAAAGCCCAAAAACTTAAAACTGAAAATAATGAAAAGGAGTTTTATGCTTAAAGATCTATTAAAAGAAGCCTTTAGAATGAATAAAGAAAGTTTAGACCCGAAAGAAGAATATAAGAAATCTGAAAGTAAAAATGAAGTGGCAGAAACGAACAGCCCAAAACAGAAAGAACAACAGCCCAAACCTTTCGAAACGGCCCGTTCGGTTTTAAAAGGGAAAATTAAAAAGGCTCTTACAACAGTGAAAGAAAAAATTAAGCCCTGGAAAATTAGAAAACAGTTAAAAGATTCTGAAAAGTGTATGGAAAAGTCCTGGGCTATAGAAAGGGTCCGATTCTGAAGTCAAAAATAAGCCCTAATACACGTGAGCCATGGGCGGTATGGGCATGAAAGCCCCGAAAAAAAAAAATAAAAAGCCCACCAGAAAGCCCATTAAAGTCGGAATGAATAGCCCAACGAATTACAAGAAGATAATGTAATTCTAGTG
The DNA here is from genome assembly GCF_046742065.1 of Oratosquilla oratoria. NCBI lineage: Eukaryota > Metazoa > Arthropoda > Malacostraca > Stomatopoda > Squillidae > Oratosquilla > Oratosquilla oratoria. The sequence goes on from NW_027467716.1 coordinate 665,649, forward strand.
AATAATATAAAAAACTGAAATGACACGTTTGACGGTCCTTAGTTGTGAAGAAGAAAATGATTGATGCCCTGTTCCCTGTGATGAAGGTACCTATTGCAATAGACCAGTCATACCATCCGTAAATAGAACACAGGTCATACCTCATTCATAGCAAATACGAGTCACACAAACAGAATTATTTAATCCTCTAAACAACAGTACATCTACCAATCATTTATTTATGACCACAAACAACTACAAACGACAATAGTTCACAAAGCAATAGCAGAAAAATAGAAATATATATATATATATCAAATTACCAACCAAGACACACTCATCAAAATCACAATCCTACAGTCAACCTTTACACAGGAACAAGAGCACAAAGTCACATTCTTCGGATCAACAAGGGTAGAAGCCGTCCAAAGGGCAGGAAATGAACTTAATGTTCCTACAACAACTTTAAGCTGTCCGGAGAAGCTTGGAACTCGTCAAGTGCACTTGAAGGCCACAAATAGTGAGAAGGGCATTCTTCAGGCAGGCCACGCCCCCTTGCCTCAATCCTCAGAAGACTCGCTCGCTTTTAGCCCTTTCGTTGTGGAACAAGTTTCCCTCAGCTGAATAAAATCATCTTGTGGCTGCTAGAAATATCTTGAATAAGGAAATTGGGGGGAGGTTAGAATCATGAGTATCCTCATAATCATGATAATAAACGACTTGAAAGACCTACCATTCCAAGTCTCCTTAGGATTATTCGTTTGTAACTTCGCTTTCTCTTTCAGCTTGTGTGTATGTGTGTGTGTGCGTGTGTGTATGTGTGTGTGTGTGTGTGTGTGTGTGTGTGTGTGTGTGTGTGTGTGTGTGTGTGTGTGTGTGTGTGTGTGTGTGTGTGTGTGCGTATGTGTGTGTGTGTGTGTGTGTGTGTGTGTGTGTGTGTGTGTGTGTGTGTGTGTGTGTGTGTGTGTGTGTGTGTGTGTGTGTGTGTGTGTGTGTGTGTGTGTGTGTGTGTGTGTGTGTGTGTGTGTATACATATATTTATATATATATATGTATATATATACATGTATGTATATATATATATATATATATCTGCATATATACACATACGAATGCATACATAAATATATGTTATGCATACATGCACATTGTACACCTACACATACATACATAAATACGTTCGTGAATACATGCATGCATACATACTGTACATACAAGCATGCAGACAGACAGACATATATAAATACATCCATGAATATTTGGACACGCATGTATACACACTTACATATATACATATTTATATCCATACATACATGTATATATACTGTACATACATACGTACATACATACATACATACATACATACATACATACATACATACATACATACATACATACATACATACACACATACATACACACATACATACACACATACATACATACATACATACATACATACATACATACATACATACATACATACATACATACATACATACATATATACATCCATAATGCATGTATGACAAACCCACACAGTTCGATTCTTTTCAGGTGAGGGATGCTGCTTCCTCATCTTAAGAGACGAGGGATATTTTCAATGGGTCCTACAGGTCTTGAAGTATATTTTCTATTTTCTTCATTTTTTTGAAAAAAAAAAGAGAGACGAAAGGAAATGTTTATTTACAAAGTTAATCATGAGTTACATCACAGTGGAGGAGCGAGACAAAATATTGTAACTTTTCTTCTTCTTCTTCTACTTCTTTTGACTCTCCAGGACCGACAGCTCACTCTCGGAATCGTGACGTCACGATAATGAGCTTGTCTGCCTGTTTGTCAGTGCCATGCAGGTCGAATTGATGACCGTGGCTCTGTCCACGGAGCCCCTGTGCCTGGCCTTTGCCCTGCCTCCCCTGCCCAGACTCAAGAGTTCTCCAAAGCCGGAAGCCACGGGAGCTTCCGTGCTCAAAAAAGCCTTAGAAAGAGTCTCTTATTGGCTTAACATTGCTGTGCGACGAGTCAAGGATTTTGAAAAAGACTTCTGGAAGATGGTTTTCTCTGGGGCATCGAGTATCCCGCTGTTTGACTTGGGGTCCGCAACGCGCCTCGCGAAAGACCTGAAAAGAAATATGGTCAAAAAAATTAGAAAACTGTTCCATATTGCAGGAAAGATTTTGTGCAATAAAGATGAAAGAAAGCAAAAGCCCAAAAGAAAGCAATCAAAGCCCTTACTCGCAAAATTGAATGTAATGTGGAAGAATTTTATTTTTAGAAGCGGATCAAAAAATGCCCCGAAAGCGATTGAAGAAAGTATTGGCCCAAAAGTAGAAAATGAAAATTTTGGAAATGAAAGCGAAGGGGCAGAAACAAAGAGTCCAAAATAGAGAGAAGGTTTGCCCAAACCACTCAAAAAGATCGGCTCCTCTTTAAAAGAGAAACTTAAAAAAGCCCTTAAAACAGTAAAAGAAAAAGCTGACCCCATGAAAATAAGAAAAGGGTTAAAAGTTTGTGGAAAGAGCAGTGAAAAGCCCAGGACTATGGAAATCGTCCAGTTCTGGAATCACAAGTAAGCTCTCATAAATTTACATAAACCTGGGGAGGTATGGGTAGGGAAGCCCTAAAGATTAAAAAAAAATAAAAAGTGCAACAGAAAGCCCATTAAAATCTGAATATATAGCCCAACGAATTACGAGAAAGTAATGTAATTCTGAAGAAGAGAATAAAAAAAGATGGCATGTCACGTTTGTTTGACGATCCCTGATTCTAAAGAAGAAAGTGATTTGCTCTCGTCTCTGCGATAAAGGTACCTATTGCAATAGACCAGACATACCATCCATACAATAGAACACCAGTCATAACCTATTCATAGCAAATATCAGTAACACAAACAGAACGATTTAATCTTCAAAGCAATAGTACAGCAACCAACCATTTACCCACGACCACAAATAACAATAGTTCACCAATCAATAGCAGAAAAAGGAAAAAAAAAAAAAAAATCGAATTACCAACCATCAAGACACACTCATCTTAGTTACAAACTTACAGTCGACCTTTAAGTAGGAACGAGAGCACAAAATCACATTCTTCAGATCAACAAGGGTAGCAGCCGTCCAAATGGCAGGAAATGAACTTCATCATCCAACAGCAACTTTAAGCTGTTCAGAGAAGCTTGGAACTCGTCAAGTGCAATTCAAGGCCACAAATAGTGAGAAGGGCATTCTTCAGGCAGGCCAACTCCCTTCAATCCTCAGAAGACTCGCTCGCTTTTAGCCCTTTTGTTGTGGAACAAGTTTCCCTCAGCTGAATAAAATCATTAGGCGATGTTAGCTCCGTTGCCACTAATACTTTAGTCACCCATGTTATTCATCTGTAGGCCCCATGCCACTTCCTTCTCTTAAGTATGTTTCCACCAAATCTTCTGTAACACGTTAGTAATGTTTCTTGATGGGATGAATTAAAACGGAGATATAGTTTTAGTTTTCTTTTGGTCCATATCTAGGTCGAATGCGAAAAGAAAATCATAATGATAATAAATGAATAAATAAAACCTATAATAAGGTAAATAATAAATAAAATACATAAATAATGCATTGGTATATTAACTAATAAAGAAACAGGTAAATAATAAATAACAATAAATTGATATATTACTTATAATAAATGAGAATCAAACAGACAAATTAAAACAAAACAAAAAATATGTATATAAAAATAATAATCATTACAGCATCTTGCTTAGGTGTTTATCTGAATGATTCTTAAAGCTTCGAACTGAACTATATTGCAATGCCTCTGCAGGAAGTTTATTCTATTCATTAACTACACGGTTGGCAAAGTTGTTTCTACCCACTTCCAAATTGAATATATTTCCGGACAGTTTGAGACCATTGTTTCTTGTCTGATTCTCATTCAGTGTGAAAATTTTGTCATTCTTGATTTTGTCAATTCCCTTTAGATTTTTAAAGACCTGTATCAAGTCACCTCTGAGTTTACGCTTTTTTTTTTTAGGAAAAACAGATTCATATGTTTTAGTCGATTTTCGTATGATTTATTTTTTATATTTGGAGTCAGTTTTGTAGCTCGCCGTTGCTATGCTCTACACTGTTTTCCCAAGTACACTCTATTTCCCCTTCCCTTACAAACTCCTACAATGAGGTTTGTAAGAACATCTTTGTCTCTGCGGATAAAGTGGATCCCATCAGAAGCGTAAAGGTCATGACGCCTGGAAAAGAGATACCAAGGATCAAGAAAGTGGTATCCCAATTGTGTGCACAATTACGATATCCTATCATTGATCCCTATGGCTCTACTTTCCCAACACGAGCCTGCGTAGATCCTCGGGAGGATCCTACAAACTACGTGACGGCTCCCACGTTCCTTCATCTCCTGAAGGAGGACCACAGAGACTGAAAAGCCTTGTAACCTGGTGTGGTGGGTTAAGGCCCTGTGAAGGTAATCTTACGGGTGGCCGAAAGCAGTGGGTTCGAATCCTACATGCGACTGTCATAAATGTTATAGGATTGATGTCGCTGTTACTAGCGAATTTCTCTCATATATATATATATATATATATATATATATATATATATATATATATATATATGTATATATATATGTATATATATATATATATATATATATATATATATATATATATATATATGAAATAAGCGGAGTAGGAAACACAGGAGTCTTAGTCTGAGTTTATTCCTGACTAGTTTCGCAGTTTTTTTTTTCTTTTTTAGCATACCTGCGAAACTAGTCAGAAATAAACTCAGACTAAGACTCCTGTGTTTCCTACTCTACTTACGTCAGCCTGTCAGTATGTCTATATATATATATTTTAGTTAGTTAGTTATTGTTGTCCATCGATACGATGACGACGTCACTCCGTGCGTGAATCGGTGAAGTTTATTTTATTTTATTTTCTTTTACTTTTTTTTTTTTTTTTATGTATTTACATGGGATCTTTGGTGGCTCCTGAGGCCATCCATAGAGGCACAACTCCTTCCACATTGGTCACACACGTGCTGCTCGAGATGTGGGCGCCGTTGTGTGTGGCGTCTGGCTCTGCAAGCTTCAGCCTTTTTCTCGTAGTCCTCTCTAAAATAATATGCCCCTCTTTGCAAATTAGATCTCCATTGTTTCCTGTCAGATGCTTCCCTTTCGAGGGCTGCTGGGTTGATGTTGAATTTCTTAAGAGAGTCCTTAGTGTGATCTTTAATTCTCTTTTTGGGTCTGCCAACGGTACGTTGCCCATTGTAAAGTTCCCCATAAGTAACAATACGGGGTAGTCTATTGGTGGGTTGGCGGATGATGTGGCCAGTCCAACGGAGCTGCCTTTGTATGAGGATTTCTTCGAGGCAAGGTATATTCATACGCTGCCTTATCGCTGTGTGGGGGATTTTATCCCACCAGTGGATCCCCAGGATTCGTTGGAGGCAGTGAATATGGAATCTCTCCAGCTTTTTAATGTGATGCCTGTAAGCAGCCCAGGCTTCACATCCGTAGAGTAGGATTGAGAGACAGACAGCTAAGTAAACTGACCGCTTGGTGGACAGGGACAGGTTGTGATTATAGAAGACACGATAAGAGAGTCTTCCAAAAGCGGTTGAGGCGAGAGCTATGCGGCGGGTAATTTCATCATTGATTGTGCAGTCAGAGGACAAAACTGATCCAAGGTAAGTGAAATGTGGCACAACCTTTAGGGTATTTCCATCAATCTCAATATTAGGGTCATCTACAGGTGCATTGTGGCCAGTGCGTTGGTAAAGCACTTCGGTCTTGTTGGTATTTACCAGCAATCCTACCCTAGTGTAAGAGTCAACAATAGCATCCAGTGTGCTCTTCAGTCCTTGCTCTGTGTGGCTGACGAATGCAGCATCATCAGCATACTGGAGCTCGACGACCGAGATGGTGGAGGTGCGTGTTTTTGCACGCATTCTGGCATTGTTGAAAAGGTTGCCGTCCAGTCTGTAGTTGATGGTTATTCCAAGTCCAGTTGCATCGTTGTTGGCGTAGAATACCTGGGTTACGACCGCGGTAAAAAGGTTGAAAAGGATTGGTGCCAGAACGCAGCCTTGTTTAACCCCAGTTGATACTTCGAAAGGATCTGACCTTCTCCCTCCAGCAACAACCACTGCATTTGTGCCATCGTGTAGAGATCTGATTATAGAGAGAAATCTAGGGGGGCAACCGAACTTTGCAAGTAGGTTCCAAAGCAGGGGGCGGTCAACGGAGTCAAAGGCTTTAGTAAGGTCTACAAAAGCTATGTACAGGTTTTGGTGCTGCTCTCTGCATTTCTCCTGGAGCAGACGTGCTACATATACCATATCTGTGGTTGACCTCTCCTGCCGAAAACCACATTGTGATTCAGGAAGGATCCTCTCAGCTATGTGAGAGAGAAGTCTCATTAGCATTATGCGTGCTAACGTCTTGCCAGCCGTTGAGAGGATGGTGATGCCTCTGCTGTTGTTGCAAAGAGACTTGTCACCCTTTTTCTTATAGATAGTAACTATTCTTCCATCTTTAAATTGTTGTGGAACACAGCCAGACTCCCAACAGCACTGGAAGAGCTGTTGTAATTGAGTTGCAATTTCATTACCCCCATATTTGAGGAGTTCAGCTGGGATATTGTCTGGTCCGGCAGCTTTGTGATTCTTAAGGGCAGCTATTGATTTAATTACCTCCTCAATTGTGGGTACTGAGTCCAGTTCATGTGAGACTGGAAGTTGTGGGACTTCACTGAGAAATGATGGGTCAGTAGGGTTCGAGTGGTTTAGTAGCTGCCTAAAGTGTGATGCCCAGCGATCGAGTATTTGGGTTGAGTCTGTGAGTAGGTGGGTGCCATCAGCAGATCGAACAGGTGTAAGCGCTGAGTATGCAGGGCCATACGCAGTTTTCAAACAGGAGTAGAAGTTATGGAGATCTCCTAGGTCCATATAAGATTGCATCTGGGCTGCCAGATTGGTCCACCACTTGTTTTCCATGTCTCTTAGGAGTCTTTGGAGCTCGGAGCGTACTGCTGAGAACTGGTTTCTGGTGGTAGGAGATGGGTTACGGAGGTAAAGGTCATGGGCTTTGTTCTTTGCCGTAATAAGATCATGAATGTTTTCAGCATTTTCATCAAACCAGTCGCGGTGTCTTCGATTGGTTGAGCCTAAGACGGCTTTTGCAGTTTGCAGGAGGGCGGCACAGACATTGTTCCATGATGTAGTGAGAGATTCAGTGGTGATGTTTGAATCTCCTGTTGGTTGTCGAGCTGGTGGAAGTGAATCTGTCACAGCCTGTTGGAAAGCTTCTCTAGTGTTTGAGTTTTGAAGAGCAGCTAAGTTAATTTTAGGACTGAGGTTTCTTCTGCGGGTGATAGGTCTGATTTTAAGCCGCAGTATGGATCTGACCAGCCTATGATCTGTTGAGGCCTCTGCTCCTCTCATAACCCGTGTAATTAAGACTTCACTGATATCGCGTTGCCTGACTATCACATAGTCTAATAAGTGCCAATGTCCTGATCTTGGGTGCATCCATGTTGCTTTGTGCATATTTCTAAGTTGAAATTTGGTGTTGGTGATGGTAAGAGAGTGTTCGGAGCATAGCGTGAGCAACCTGAGTCCATTTTCATTGCATTTCCCTATTCCATGTTGCCCGAGTACTCCTTCCCAGAGATGGTGGCTGCTGCCTACACGTGCGTTTAGGTCGCCAAGCAGGAGAATCTTATCTCTGGGTGGGATATTCTGTAAGGTTTCGTGGAGGCAGTTGTAAAATGCGTCTTTAATATGTTCTTCAGATGGTAACGTTGGGCCATAGACACTTAAAAGTGTAGCGTACTG
>NW_027467716.1:678462-680962 GCF_046742065.1 Oratosquilla oratoria
TACGAAACAAGTCAGGAGTAAACCCAAACTAAGGGACCCCATCCACGTTACGATCTGGCTTTGAGGCCGCCGGATACATCTGTTCTGATCCGACCAGGTTAGATGATGTGCATCAGTCAGACAGAGTAAAATCAATAAATGTATAACCCGATCTAATCGAATCCGACCACATCTATCTGGTGAGCCTCAAGACTAGATTCTACCATGAATGGGGCCCCTAAGACTTCTGGACTTCCTCCCCTAACCCCACGTCGTCCTGTCAAAGGACTATGACATCTTGGGTATCCTGGCAAGGTCGCCACTTGAGTCTCCAGCTCAGCGGCAGCGGCAACCTCGTGTTCCCATACCCGTTCATTTTTTATTTATGTCGTCTGGAGACTTGGAATTCTTGTCTGCTTACAGAGACTTGGGGGTAATGGAAGAGGAGGAGCTCAGAATAATTGTCATTTACGTGGGTGGCGTGAGACGCAAATAATTAAATTCATTAAATAATTTGTAGTTGTAAGGGAGAAAAGCCCTTAGTATGCGTATGTATGTCTTTTATTTTATTTCTTTAGTTTAATTTGGTTTTCATTTTTGTCTTTCTTTTTTTCTCGTTTGATTTGATATATCATTTTTTACATAACAAAAGAATTGCAAAAACTTACCCTTCTCCTAGAAATTATGCATAGGTAGTGGTGTAATCGAGTACTACTCTTTCACACACACATACACACAGACGCACACACATACGCACACATACACTATATATATATATATATATATATATATATATATGTATATATATATATAGATATATATATATATATGTATATATATATGTATATATATACATATATATATATACTGTATATATATATATTTATAGATATACACGCATAAACACAGACACAGGCACATACACATATAGAGGCAAACACACGCACATACACGGCACACGCGCACACAGATGGGAAAAAAATAGATTTACGAATAAATGCATCTGTCTTGTATCATGGAAACATTTTTTTTTTTTTCTAAATGGCAGATCTGGACATAATCTTATGCAAAAAAGGTGATTACATACAAGCATGTATAAGTTCAGTTGCTCTTTTTTATAGTTTGGTGATCAGAAGGTGCTCACTGCCGGTCACTTCCCTTCACCTGAATGAAGTCGTCTTCCAGTAGCCAAAATAAGACAAGTAGGAAGAATTATAATCATTTATCAGATTCCATGTGTTTTTATCTTGATGTGTCAAAGTTAAAAGGAGATACTGACTAGAAAGAGACCTTTTGGGCCATAGTAAGGCGAGAAAAAATAATAGAAAATATAAACAAACATATATGATAGAATAAAATAAGAATAAGATAAAATAAAATAAAACAAAATAGAATGAAGTAGAATAAAATAAAATTGAATCAAGTAAAGTGAAATAAAACAAGATAAAACAAAACAAACTAAAATAGAATAAAACAAAGTTAATATAAAAGATATATAAAATAAGCTAAAGCAAGCAAGTCCCTAAACAAGCAAGTGAAATGACGCCAATTAGACTTTGCGATGACCAAGGCAACGACCAAAATGGAAGAGAGGAAACGTTTATGGCTCCACACACAGACTGCGGACAAAACGTTTAAGACAACGTTACCCTAACTGCTCAACGTTTAAAGCGCCGTTACACAAATTGCATCACTATTGCCTTGACTTCTTTTGTGTTTGATTAAACGTTTCTACGAAATCAACTCGAGTTTCTTAAAAGCTTTTAAAACTAATGCCAAAAGCTTGAGACGTGCTCGGCGATGCTGGAAGTTAAGGATCACATTTTTTCCCAGCCACTTATTGTCCAAGTTGTTAAGAAGAGCAATAAAGTAAATGCACAGTTTGTATGTGTTTGTATTGCTAAAGTTTTTGATAAACACAGAAATACATACACGCATATGCATGCATTACACACACATACACACACGCACACACACACACACACACACACACACACACACACACACACACACACACACACACACACACACACACACACACACACACACACACACACACACACACAATAGTGAAATTATGTGAAAGGATTGTGAAAGATCGATGGATCAAATATATTGAAGGGATGAACATTCAAGCAGAAAGTCAAATTGGCTTCAGATGTGGAAGTTGGCTGGGTGGACTGTGTGTACCTAGACCTACAAAAGGCTTTTGATAATTTACTTCATAGTCGATTTATATGCAAATTGAAACATAATGGATATATGATATATGATATGATATGATATGATATGATATGATATATGATATATGATATATGATATATGATATATGATATGATATATGATATGATATATAAAATTATATATATTACGTGATATATGATATATGATATGATTTGGTTTGATATGATATGATATGATATAATATGATATGATATATGATTTAGGATATATATATGATAAGATATATGATATATGGTAGGATATGATATACGATATGATATATGATATATGATATATA
>NW_027467716.1:683462-693462 GCF_046742065.1 Oratosquilla oratoria
AAGAAGAAGAAGAAGAAGAAGAAGAAGAAGAAGAAGAAGAAAAAGAGGAAAAAAAAGAAGATGAAGAAGAAGAAGAAGAAGAAGAAGAAGAAGAAGAAGAAGAAGAAGAAGAAGAAGAAGAAGAAGAAGAAGAACAGGAACAAGAAAAGAAGAAAAAGAAAAAGAACAAGAACAAGAAAAGAAGAAAAAGAAGAAGAAGAAGAAGAAGAAGAAGAAGAAGAAGAAGAAGAAGAAGAAGAAGACGACTCCATCGTTGATAATCCTTCGGAGAGTGTCTACTTCCTGTCTGAAGAGGCATGCAAGCCCCTCGACATGAGCTACGTCGGACACACGATGACCACCTTTACTTTACAGCAGCCTACATTAAACGTCCAGAAGTCATCGGATCATTTCCTCCCTTCCAATAGAAAAAACAGACCCGCACACCGTGACATTTGCCCACTGGAAGTTCCAAGACGACAAGACGTGACATTAGCTCCCCGCAGGTCCCGGCGAGAGGGTGCATCTAGACATTTGCTCACCGGAAGTGACAACCCGACAAGACGTGACATAAGCCCATCGTTGGACTAGGGCCCCCTTCCTGGCCCCGCCCACCCGCATATTCCCACCAATCATATTCCACCATTTTTATTTCTTCTCTGTTGTTTGTACTGCCCACGGGCCTTTATATTCTAAAGTTTTTCACATTTGTAATCAGTTTTACCCTGAAGACGACCATGTGAAATGGTTGAAACAGCTGTCGGTATAAAATGGAAAACCACTCTGACGACTTTCGTACTTTCCTCCAGAGTTTGAACCATGAAGAGAAAATGATACTTAGAAAGTTAGAGAAATGTTCTCTAAAAATCATTGATGCCACTTGTGCTTTAGCATTCAACAGTAATTGTTTAAAAGAAAGACTTTGCCCAAAAGGTATGTATATATATATATATATATATATATATATATATATATATATATAAATGTATATATAAATATAAATATATATATATATATATATATACATATATATATATATATATATATATTTACTCTAACTGCCCAACGTTCAAAACACCATTATACAAATTGCATCAGTGTATTGCCTTGACTTCTTTCGTATTTGATTAAAAGTTTCTACGAAATCAACTCGAGTTTCTTAAAAGCTTTGAAAACTAATGCCAGATGCTTGAGACGTACCCCGCGATGCTGGAAGCTAAGGACCACATTTATTCCCAGCCACTTAATGTGCATGTTGTTGAGAAGAGCAATGATGTGAATTTACAGTTTGCATGTGATTGTATTACTTAAGATGTTGATAAATATAGAAATAAACACACAAATACACACACACACACACACACACACACACACACACACTCCTTTAACACCTACACTCATTTCATACAATATGCAAACACATGAACTTCGTAATTCTACTCTCTCCTTTTATTTTCTCTGTTGTATTATTTGGACTTGGATTAATAATTTACACCCTATTAACGAGAAGAAAAAAGTGAAATGAAAAAGTAACATATGCATGACTGATTTAGGTTCGATTAGGGGCTGGGAAACAGTCAAAAAAGGATTAACAACATTTGAGACGCTGTCGGACAGAAATTCTCTTGGAGAGAATTTTGAATCTACGAAAATGAACCCTTCTCATTTTTTTTTTTTTCTTTTGTCTTGTCTTTTGGTATCGAGAAATGAAAGTTCGACATCAAATGTAGAAAAGGCATCAAGACTCTTCTCATTTTTTTTCTACTTTCTGGTATCGAGAAGTGGAAGTTCGACGGCAAATATAGAGAATACACCAGGGCATCACAAGAAGAAGAAGAAAAAGAAGAATCTGAAGAAGAAGAAGAAGAAGAATCTCCTGGCGTAGGCTCCTCACCTTTACCTTGTCCTAGTGTTGTGACCCGACGACCTCACCTCATGTGGATGTGTTGTCAGTTGCATCCTGACAGGTCGCAAACATGTATACTGATTACACATGAAACCTTGCTGTCACCACATGTATTTGTACTCGTACTGGTGACTTGAACACAAACTCGAATTGCTGTAGGGAATACCCTAATATCACACAATTTTCCCTCCTCCTCCTCCTCCTTCTCCTCCTCCTCCTCCTCCTCCTCCTCCTCCTCCTCCTCCTCCTCCTCCTCCTCCTCCTCCTCCTCCTGCAAGCAAAAGCGCCTCCTTCAAGTCACCTGAAGCCCTTGCAGGTGTAGAATATGCCGATTTAGTATCAACACTTGTATCCTTGGGGGACTCGAAAGCCAAGTGACTCTCATCCTTTTATTCCGTCAACTGCTAAGCAAATCTATTCATCCATTTGTCACCTTCTTGGTAGCAAAGCCGGGTGCCACGGAAACTAAACAGCTTAAAGTCCCATTCAAGAGGGACCATGTCATTCAACTTTTGAATAAGAATGCAGAACTTTCATGTCTTGGACCTGAGAGATGGAGGTACAGTCACTGACTAAAGTAAACACACCAGACGCTACATCTGGGTTCCGCGTACAAACTTGGCTGAGTACTGTAGATAACTACAGCACCAACGTACTTTATCTGTTTCTAGAAGAAGAAGAAAAAAAAAACAGGAAATAATGGAAGGAGTCACAAGTTTCTCAACCTGAATTTTGGAAGTCAAGCTCTGCAACGTGACCGAAATTGGCATGGAACGACGCTGACCCTGTCCAGTGCGAGGTGTTGTCCTGGAAATATATACACGCATATGCACACACACACACACAAACACACACACATACACACACACGCACACACACACACGACTCGGTGGCGCAGTTGGTAGAGCGATGAACTACTAGCATGGTGGTGCCCGTAGGCTTTGGTTCGAATCCTGCCCAGGGCCGAAATTATTTCGGTACAGCTGCGCTTCGGGTCGTTACTCTGACTCTTGTGGGCGGGGAGTTGTTTGTGTGTGTGTGTGTGTGTGTGTGTGTGTGTGTGTGTGTGTGTGTGTGTGTGTGTGTGTGTGCAAGGTCATAGCATTACCCATAGATCGGACCTACGAGCTCTGAGCTCTCTTCCAGGAGGGAAATAGCTGTCGATCACGAGTCCAACACGTGATCCAAAGACCAAGTGAATACCAAGTGAATACATACACACAAGCTGAAAGAGAAAGCAATGTTACAAACGAATAATCCATATAAGGCTTGGAATGGTAGGTTTTGTAAGTCGTTTTGATGAGCATTTGCTTATTATCATGATTATAAGGTCACTCATGATTCTAAACCCACCTATTTCCTTATTCTAGATGCTTCAAGTAGCCGCCTGATGATTTTATTCAGCTGAGGGAAACACGTTCCACAACAAAAGGGCTAAAAGCGAGCGAGTCTTCTGAGGAAGTTGGGGGGGCTGCCTGAAACATGCCCTTCTCACTATTTGTAGCCTTGAAGTGCACTTAACGAGCTCCAAGCTTTTCTGGACAGCTTAAAGTGGCTGTAGGAAGATTAAGGTCATTTTCTACCCTTTGGACGGTTCTTACCCTTGTTGATCCGTCGAATGTGACTTTATACTCTCGTTCCTGCTTAAAGGTCGACTGTAGGATTGTAACTTAGATGAGTGTGTCTTGATGGTTGGTAATATGATAGTTTTTTTTTTCATTTTTCTGCTATTGCTTTGTGAACTATTGTCGTTTTGTAGTTGTTTGTGGTCATAGATAAATGATTGGTAGATGTACTATTGGTTTAAGGGTTAAATCATTCTGTTTGTGTGACTGGTATTTGCTTTGAATAAGGTATGACTTGTGTTCTATTGTACGGATGGTATGTCTGGTCTATTGCATTAGGTACCTTCATCGCAAGAAACAGAGCACAAATCATTTTCTTCTTCACAATCAAGGACCGTCAAACGTCACATACCACGTTTTTTTTCAGAGTTACATTATTTTTTTGTATTTCTTTGGGCTGTTAATTCAGATTTCAATGGGCTTTCTGCTACACTTTTTATTATTTTTTTTTTTTAGGCTTTTATGCCCGTACCTCCCATGGTTCACGTAAATTTATCAGGGCTTATTTGCGATTCCGGTACAAGACCAGTTCCATAGCCATGGGCTCTTTATTCCCCTTTTCAGAACATTTTAAGCCTTTTCTAATTTTCCCTGGCTCAATTTTGTCTTTTACGGTTGTTAGAGCTTTTTTCAATTTCTCTTTTAAAGCGGAGCGGGTGTTTTTGAATGGATTGGGCAAACTCACTTTCTATTTTGGGCTATCTGTCCCTTCATTTTGATTTTCAGAAATTTTATATTCTATTTCCGGGTAGAAAGTCTTTTGATTCACTTTCAGGGCTTCTTTTAATCGGTGTCTAAGAATAGAACTCTTTTCCATTATTTTCTGTTTTATGTTAATGGGCTTAAGTTCCTTCATTCTAGGCTTCATTTCTTCTTTACTTCTATTGCCCAATATCTTTTGTATGATATGAAATACTTTTCTAATTCCTTTTATTAATCTTTCTTTCAGGTCTTTGGCTAGGCGTTTTGAAGCCCCCAGATCAATCCCGGAAGAGGTGGTATTCCAGAGGACTCTTCCAAGTTCCTCGACTCGCTGTGCTAGTCTTGTTAGCCATAGAGAGACTTTCTTTAAGACTTTTTCGAGCACGGAAGCTCCCGTGGCTTCCGGCTCTGGAGAACTCTTAGTGCTGGCCGGGGGAGGCAGGGCGAGGGTCGGGCCCAAGGTTACCTTGGGCAAACCCAAGGTCAACAGATCGACTCGCATGGCACCGACAAACAGGCAGACAAGCGCATTGTCGTGACGTCATCATTCCGAGAATGAGCTGTCGGTCCTGGAAAATCTAAAGAAAAAGAAGAAGAAGAAGAGGAAGAAAAAGGTTACTGTCATGTAATTCATAATCAACTTTGTAAATAAACATTTCCTTTCATCTCTCTTATTTTTTTCAAAAATGAAGAAAATAGAAAATATACTTCAAGGCTTGTAGGTTCTAGTGAAAATATCCTTCGACTCTTAAAATGAGGAATTAAGATCCCTCACCTGAATAGATTCGAACTGCGTGGGCTTGTCATACCTGCATTATGTATGTATGTATGTATGTATGTATGTATGTATGTATGTATGTATATATGCATGTATGTATGCATGTATGCATGTATGTATGCATGTATGTATGTATGTATGTATGTATGTATGTATGTATGTATGTATGTATGTATGTATGTATGTATGCATGCATGTATGTATGTATGTATGTATGTATGTATGTATGTATGTATGTATGTATGTATGTATGTATGTATATATGCATGCATGTATGTATGTATGTATATATGTATGTATGTATGTATGTATGTATGTATGTATGTATGTATATATGCATGCATGTATGTATGTATGTATATATGTATGCATGTATGTATGTATGTATGTGTGAGAATAAACACCGTGTGAGATCGAAACCTTTATTGGTACCAATAAAGGTTTCGATCTCACACGGTGTTTATTCTCACAGTCTTGTCGGCTTTTGCCATTGTGTTTCATCATGTATGTATGTATGTATGTTTATATGTATGTATGTATGTATGTATGCATACATGCATGCATGCATGTATGTATGTATGTATGTATGTATGTATGTATGTATGTATGTATGTATGTATGTATGTATGTATGTATGTATGTATGTATGTATGTATGTATGTATGTATGTATGTATGCATGTATGCATGCATGCATGCATGCATGCATGCATGTATGCATGTATTTATGTATGTATGTATGTATGTATGCATGCATGCATGTATGTATGTATGTATGTATGTATGTATGTATGTATGTATGTATGTATGTATGTATGTATGTATGTAATAAATAAGTATTCCTACTTCCTTATGTCCTTATATCATTAGTGTTATATATGTTCTTTTTAATGAAAAAGAACAAATCTTTTGTTATTTAGAACTTGAACAGTGTTCCTTGATGAAGGTTTTGTGTGTAAATGAAATCAACATTTCTTGTCCTCTCGTTTGATTGTTACGGCCATAGCAACTTGTTTTCAGGATATCAAGTGGTTGAAGTTTAAATGGATTCAACGACATTACTATGACAACTGACGAAGACGAACAGACGAAAGAGAACTTGATACAAACCCAAAGGAATATATTTTACTCGCTAATGGACTAAATTGTAACAATTTAAGAATGACCTAACCATTTGAAAACGAAACATATTTTTCTTGTTTTACTTATCGCGAAACGATGAATAATTTCCTCCTTGTTCTCAGGATGACTTCTGATGAAATATTTCTCTGTTGAAATCGCTGCAAGTGAATTAAGGCTTTAAGGATTCTTCCTGCTTATTAGAATTTTTTTTTATTCTTCTTTGTGATTACAAACAGCGTTCTGGCTCCTTTTTCCCCGACACTGGAAGCCCTCAGGAGTCGGAAGCCACGAAGGCTTCCAGCTCCTGAGAGCTTCCAGGGCAGGGTCATATGAGTGGTTATATTATGGTTACTGAAGACGATTCAATTAAAACCACTGAATACAAATAGTGATTTAATTTGCGCACGGAACCTCCATCAGACAACAGAGTTTAAGTTCTAAAAACATTAATGACATTAATTATATAAGAACATGAGGAAGTAGGAGTACCTACCTATTTATTATGCACATACATACATACATGCATACATACATACATGCATACATACATACATACATACATACATACATACATACATACATACATACATACATACATACATACATACATACATACATACATACATACATACATATATACATACGTACATACATGCATGCGTGCATACATACATACATACATGCATACATACATACATACATGCATACATACATACATGCATACATACATACATACATACATACATACATACATACATACATACATACATACATACATACATACATATATACGTACATACGTACATACATACATACATACATACATACATACATACATACATACATACATACATACATACATACATACATACATACATACATACATACATACATGCATACATACATACATACATACATTCATACATTCATACATAAATACATGCATACATGCATGCATGCATACATACATACATACATACACAAAAATTTACATATATGATCCATGTATGCAAAACTTATGCACTGGCCATTCTGATTGGTCCTTACAAGTCTTGAAGGATATTTTCTATTTACTTCATTTCTGGAATGAGAAAGAAAAAGGTGAGAGCAAATGTTCATTTAAAATACAAATTATGAATTACATCGCGGTGGGAGAGCGAGAAAGAACGTTGTAATTTTTCTTTTTCGTTTTCGTTCTTCTTTTTTCTTCTTTTTTACTTTCCAAGATCCAGCGCTCACTTTAGGCGACATGACGTCACGACCGAGCTTGCCTGTCCCGTTTATCGGTGACATGGTCGGGGATTCTCTGACCGCCGCCCAGCCCATGAAGCCCGTGGCCTTAAACAACTTCCTTCCTTCCCGACCAAGCCCAAAAAGCCCTGAGGAGCCGGAACCCAAAGGAGCTTCCAAGCTCGATAGGGTTTTCACTAAAAGCCTTCTCAGCATCGCCACCGCTGTACGACGAGTTCCTCAACCGGTAGTAGAAGATTCCAGGTGCAAAAGTTCCTCGCGGGATAAAAGCCAGAAGGGGGCAGAAGAACAAAGCCCTGAAAAGAGAAGAAAAAGTGACATTAAAGAACAGTATAGGAGAATGATTGATATTATTGAAAAGATATTGGCCAAAGCCCGACCAGAAAGCGTCAAGGAAGTTTTAAATGCCCAAAGGATAGAAAGATTCGGGTCTTTTTCTGTTGTGAAAACGAAAACTCGAAATTTCTTAAAGAAAGGCCACGATAAGGCTAAAACATGGCTGGGCGGCAAGGTCAAAATACGGATTAATTCCCCAAAATTCCAAAAGGAATTGAAAAAAGTTATAGTACCACTCTGGGAAAAGATAAGGGCCAAAGCAGACAAAAAGCCCAAAACAAGCAGGTTTAAGCCCTTAAGCTTGAAACTGAAAATCCTGCAAAAGAAAGCCATCTTTAGAGAACGACTTAAGGAGTCACTAAAAGTAGTGCAAGAACAGTTAGCCCCGACAGTGAAATATGAAAAGCTTGAAAATGAAAGCAATGAGCTAATACTATATTGCCCGAAATAGAAAAACAAAAAGCTCAAACTATTGAAAAGAACCTGTGTGGTTATACGAAACAAAGTGAAACAAGCCCAGAGAATAGTGGAAGAAAAAATTAAAGAAATTAAAGCTGAAAAGGAATTAAAAGCGTCTGAAAAAAGTACTGAAAAGCCCAAAATATTAAAAAGGGCTATGGAAAGTGTCCAGTTTTGGAAGAAAATCGGAAATAAGCCCTAAAAACATATTTGAGAGTGAGGAGGCATGGGCACCGAAGCCCAAAAATGACGTATAAAAACCAAACAGAAAGCCCAAAATTAAACGGAGAGCCCAATGGGATAATTTTGAAAGACTTACGAGGAAAGACATTCTTCTGAAGAAAAAGAGTGACGAACTGTTCGTTCCCTGTGAGACAGGTACCTAAAGCAGAAACCCAACCATACCACCCGTGCAATAGAACACCAGCCATAACATCTTTAAACAAAATATCAGTACACCATGTATTTTATCAATAGCAACATTTTTGAAAATAGCCATATTATAACAAAAACAAAATACAAAATCACAAGTCTTCGGCTGCAAAGACGAAGACTCCCCAAACCAACAATAGTTTCCGAAACAATAGCCGAAAAAGAAAATAATAAACATCTCGAACTTCCAACCATCACAACCCACTCATCGAAACATCAAACCTACAGTCGACCTTCAAGCAGGAACAACAGTCACAAAGTCATATTCTTCAGGTTAACAGTAACATGGGCCGTCCTTAAGGCGGGGAATGCCACAGGACATTTATCTCTAAACTTGATCTTCCACTTTAAGTTGTCCAGAGAATCTTGTGCACTCAGAGGACACAAATACAGAGCAGGGCATCGTTCAGACAACAACCCCCTTCTAGAGGACTCGCTCGCTTTTAGCCCTTTCGTTGTGGAACGAGTTCCCCTCAGCTGAATAAAATCATCAGGCGGCATATAGAATAACCACAGTCGTAAAATGCATCGAAAGATTTGAGGAATGTGCAGAGCTGGGCGCGTTCCCCGGTGCGTTCCTAGGTACGTTCGTTGGTGCGTTCTTCGGTGCGTTCCACTTTAGTTTGGCCGCGGTTAGCACTCCCAAACTATTAAAGCTTAAGATACAGGTTCATACAGAAATAAAAGTCCGATAGACCACATACTATGCCAAAGAAAAATTTCGTAAGTCACATCCAAAAGTTAGGCCACATACTATACCGGCACCTATATTGCTTTAATAGTTTGGAAACGCTAACCGTGGCCAAACGAAAGAGGAACACACCTAAGAACGCACCTAGAAACGCACATATGAACGCACCGAGGAACGCACATGGGAACGTATAGAGGGGCGCACCGAGAAACCCACATAGGAACGCACCGAAGAACGCGCCAAGCTCTGGGAATTAGCAACGACAGCAGCAACAATGAGGTGTACATCAAGGGAGCAATGGGACGGATTCCACAGCGAAAGGCGAGAATAGCAATACCATTCCCCTCAGGTTGACACAACGCGTAAAGATCTTAACTACAGAGGAGCTGCCACCTAGAAACTCCTTTTGAATCACAGATAAAGGTCTAAAATTCAAAAGAATAAGGACATCGGAGGGTTCAGAGTCATGAGTGACCTCATGCCCATGATATTGAGCAAATACTCATCAGAACGACTCACAAAAGCTACCATTCCAAGCCTCATGACGATCATTCATTCGTAACATCGCTTCTTCTTTCAGAAATGTTATCAACTACGCGGACAATCGTGTCGGGCTGGTACTTATGTCATCTCTAAAAGTGTTAGATATGGAGAACTCTTCAAGAGAATAAATGTGAAAATAGCCCTTCCATAATTGAAACAACGTTATGGTTGTCTCCT
>NW_027467716.1:698462-728462 GCF_046742065.1 Oratosquilla oratoria
TTTTTTCAAATTCTTTGAAAATTTCTTCAAGTTCTTTCTAAGCCTCTTTGAACTCTTCCATTTTTCTTTCTATGGGCTTTAGTTTCTGTATTTGGGCTTCATTCTTTTTCAAAATTTTATTCTCTTCTCTACATTCCAATTGTAAAAATTTCAAGTTTTCCTTTTTGGGCTTTGTAACTTTTTTCAAAATTTGCGTAATTTTGTTTAATTTTCCAAAAACTTTCAAATTTCCTTCAAGTTCTTTCTATACTTCTTTGAACTCTTTGGTTTTTCTTAGTACGGGCTTTGGTTTTTCTGTTTGTGACTTATCCTTTTCCAAAATTTTATTCTCTTCACTTAATTTCAATTGTAAACATTTCAAATTTTCGTCTTTGGGCTTTATCACTTTTTTCAAAATTTGCTTAACTTCTTTTAATTGTTCAAATCCTTTTGACTTTCCTTCGAGTTCTTTCAATGTTTCCTTGAATTCTTTCTTTTTACTTCCTACTGGTTTTGGTTTTTTTGTTTGGGCTTTATCCTCTTTTATGACTTCATTCTCGTTACTAAATTCCAGTTGTAAAATTTTCATCTTTTCATTTTTTGGCTCTATTCTTTCTATGCAATTTCCTTTTGCTTTCTAACCCTTCTTTTTAGTCTCCAGTTTCACTTTCTTTAGTAGAGCCTTTAAATTTTCTTTTACACTCATTATACTTTTCTTTTCCTCTTTTAGAATGACCTATTCATTTTCTTTGCGTGTGGGCTTTTCAATTTCTAATTTGCTTTCCTTGGGTTTCGTGGGCTTTATGGTCTTGAGGCACCGGAGACCACCTCGGGTGAGCCTTTGGACCTGGGCCAAGGTCCTGGCGGTCAGGGAGTTCTTCTTCTTATTCTTCTGCATCACCCACCGACAAACAGGAGAACGTGGCCGCGCGGTCGCGCCGTCGATTCGGTTAGAGTGAACGGCCGCTCTTGGAAAGTCAAAAGGAAAGTGAAAGAAAGGTAAAATGTTCCTCACTCACTCACTCACTCACTCTCTCTCTCTCTCTCTCTCTCTCTCTCTCTCTCTCTCTCTCTCTCTCTCTCTCTCTCTCTCTCTCTCTCACTCTCTTTTCTCTCCCCCTCTCTCTCTCCCTCTTAATTAATTTATGTAGACAAAATATGAAATGATATTTACGACATTCTTCAATAGCTGCATAGAATCACTTAGCGACGGCAGAAAAAAAAAGTATAGATTACTATGTTTGCATGCATGCATGTATGTATGTATGTATGTATGTATGTATGTATGTATGTATGCATGCATGTATGTATGTATGTATGTATGTATGTGTGTGTGTGTGTGTGTGTGTGTGTGTGTGTGTGTGTGTGTGTGTGTGTGTGTGTGTGTGTGTGTGTGTGTGTGTGTGTGTGTGTGTGTGTGTGTGTGTGTGTGTGTGTGTGTGTGTGTGTGTGTGTATGTATGCATTCAAGTCCCCAGGGTGAATAGCAAACGCAGGTACTGGCAGCAAGGTTTCATGTGTAATCAGTACGCATGTTTGCGACCCGTCAGGAAGCAACTGACAACACGAAACGCGATGCTCGGGTCACACCAATAGGGCAAGAGGAAGGCGAGGAGCTTACGCCAGGAGGCGCTGAGTAGCTGTGGCCGAATCCGTGGCCCTATGATGCGCTTGGGGGGACTGTTGGGGGTAGGTAATATTCGCTGCTGGGAATCGGAAAGGTGCGCGGGATTCGAACCCACAGTTAAGCGAGACCAGCACACATCCGACCTTGCCACCAGCGTAATGTATGTTCGTAAGTTCTGGATTTTTTTTTTTTTTTTTTTTTTTTGAGATGTTCTTATACAATCTTTATATTCGCTGTCTAACTTCTATTACTCGACATCAAAAGACAAATGGAAAAAAGAGAGGAGTCCATTTTCGTAGATTCAAAATTCCCTCGGAGAGAATTTGTGTCCGACAGCGTTTTAACTAATGTCAATCCTTCCTCGACTTTTTCCCAGATCACAATGGAATCTGAATCACAGTCATGAATATGTTACCGTTTCATTTAACCTTCTTTTCTTCTCGTTGAGAGGGTGTGAAATATTATACAAATCCCAATAACTCGACAGAAAAAAATAAAGAAGGGGAGAGTAGAATTACGAATTTCATGTGTATCTGTACTGTGTAAGTGTTTGTGAAATGGGTGAGTGTGTGTGTGTGTGTGTGTGTGTGTGTGTGTGTGTGTGTGTGTGTGTGTGTGTGTGTGTGTGTGTGTGTGTGTGTGTGTGTGTGTGTGTGTGTGTGTGTGTGTGTGTGTGTGTGTGTGTGTGTGTGTGTGTGTGTGTGTGTCTGTGTGTGTGTGTGTGTGTGTGTGTGTGTGTGTGTGTGTGTGTGTGTGTATGTGTGTGTGTGTGTGTGTGTGTGTGTGTGTGTGTGTGTGTGTGTGTGTGTGTTCATATATTCATCAAAAGCTTCAGTAACACAATCACATGCAAACTGTAAATCTAAATCTTTACCCTTCTGAGCAACCCGCACTTTAAGTGGCTGGGTATAAATGTGGTTCTTAACTCCCAGCATCGCTAGGCACGTCTCAAGCATCTGGTATTAGTTCTAAAAGCTTTCAACAAACTCTATTTGGTTTCATAGAAACGTTTATGAAAGTAGTCAAGTCAACACAGCGATACAATTTGTGTAACGGTGATTTAAACGTTTGTGCAGCTAGGGTAACGTTGTCTTAAACGTTGTGTGTGCAGAGGCATGAACGTTTCCTCTCGCACCCTTGGGTCGTTACCTGTGTTGTCGCAGGTCTAAGTAGAGTCGTTTCGCTTGCCTCTTTGGGAAAGCGTTTAATATCATCTTACGTCATCTTGTTCTATTTTATTTTATTTATTTTTTCTAATCTAATATAATTTTATTTTATTTAGTTTTGTTTTGTTTTATTTCATTTCATATTATTCTATCTTATTTAATTTTATCTTATTCTGTCTTATCTCATGTTATTTTACTCTATTTTATTTTGTTTTATTTGATTTCAATTTCAATAATTCAATTTTTCATTGTTTCTATTTTATTTGATATAATTTTCATTTAGTTTTACACTGTTCATTTTTAATCTATTTTGCTTCATTCTATTTTATCTTATTCTATTTCGTTCTATTCCATTCTATTTTATTTCGCTTTATTTAATCTTGTTTTAATTTTTACTATTCCACCTCTCTATGGCCCAGATGGTCTCTCTCCAGTCAGTCGCCCTCTCGTTCCGACCTCGTTTGACCCAACAAGAGAACAAACATACATACATACCATACCAAGGCTTTTTTCCCCCTTACCAGGGGGGGTAGCCAAAAAGGACAAGGCACAAAAACATTCCCACCCATTTCATCCCCGAAAACACTCCACACCCCTCCACCCTCCCTCCCATCTTAGCACCTCCTAGATGACGGGTCATCCCTGCACCCTGTCCACTGCCCTGGGTCAGAAGCAGTGTCGCAGGACACAGCACATCCACAAAGAGAACAAACAAATAAGGAAATCTTCGTGCTCCGCCTCCAGCCCATCAATAGTGCTGAGACCAACACGCACATTTCATCTAATAAATTCTTGTAATTCATCCCTCTTGTTGCTATCATATTCTGTCTACTGGAAGACAATTTGATTCAGGCGAGGGGGCATGACCGACCGTTACCCCCTCCCTCTGCGTGTCTGACCTCCAAGCTAAAAAAGTGACAACCTCTAACAAACAAACAAACACACAAACACATAAACAAACAAACAAACAAACAAAACAAACAAACAAACAAACAAACGAACAAACAAATTAAACTAACTAACTAATGAATTAACTCTAACTCTATCTGATTTTAATCAGCTGAGAGATAACCACTGCAGTGAATCGGGTTAAATCAGTGCCAGTTAATCTAGTTAGTCTCTAAGACCTTAGTTAGTCTTAGTAATATATCCCATATTCTGTGGTGAAGGACTCTTCATCCTGATTCTGTTTAACTCCAAAATATTATATTCACTTCAGTGGACGAAGCAAAAGACCAAATAAATAAATAAATAAATAAATAAAAAATAGATAAATAAAACAAGATTGGGTTAACGAACAAATGCATCTCTCTGGTATCATGAAATCCAATCAATTTGTATTCTTTTCTATCGTGGACAAAATTGAAAATAGCAGATCCAAACAGACATCATCGTATACCAGATAGGAAAAAAAAAAGTTGGAACAACACAGTAATCACATTCAAGCTTGTATGACTTCAATCGCTTGGCTACTTTTTATTTAATTTTATTTTTATTTAGGCCAACGTTGGTTCGTGTCCCCTCCTGTCCAGGGCAGTAGGGACCCAACGCAGCGATCCTACAGCGAGTCCAGGGACTCGAACTGACGACCATCTGTTCATAAGTTCAAGACTGTGTCCACTAGTCTACCGCGCGGCGCTCGGTCCATTCGTTTCTCTATATCCCAGAGTCTTTGGAGACTTGGATGCTCTTTCCTGTGACCCGAAAGGAGTCATGGACCTCTTTGCTCGTTCTGACGTCCTGAAGGGGAATTATATCTTGTTGGTTTGAGCGTCTCAGGATGGAACCCGTCTTGATGTCGTCTTGAGTCGCGCATCTCTGTCGTTGTTCATTCTCCCCCCAAGCCTTCCGGTTGTCGATATAATCTTTACTTGTTTGTTCTGCCTGTCGCCACGCGATTTTATTTAGCCGAGGGAAATGAAGACTCCCTCTTCTTCTTCTTCTTCAGCATCAGGGACCCTACGATGGGCTGCTTCCGTATGGGGGTCGAGGGCAGATGCCAGAAGCGTCGAGAAGATGGGCCAACTTCCGGGTCAGGAGCAATAGACGCGTATTTTAGTTTTTTTTTTTTAGTTTTTTTTTGTTTGTTTTTTTGGAGATGGTGATGCTCCCTCGCCTGACCATATTTTATTATGCCGCTTTATTCTTTGCTTAAGGGCTCAGTTTTTTTTTTTTTTTTTTTTTTTTCTTGAGATGGTGACGGTCCCTCGCCTGGCCATGTTCTGTTAGGCAGCTTCATTCTTTGCTTAAGGACTCAGGTGTTTTTTCCGATTTTTTTTTTTTTTTTAGGCTTTTTCTCCTACGGACCTGAGAAATTCTTTTTTTTATTTTTTGTGTGGCATTTTCTTTTCTTTTTTTGGGGCTTGTGGGCTTTAAGTCACTTTTGTTGCTGCCTCAGTATTCAGCTTTCAGTCCCTGTGATAACAAATCCAACATTGAATGTGCAGTTCTTCGGGTCGTTTTAGCTTTTGTTTGATTTTTTCCAGATTTTCTTTTATTTGGCCAAACTTTCTGTCCTTTGGCTGTGGGCTTTCTGTTCCGGCACTTAGACACTTGATCAGTGTGTCCAAGTCGTCTTTATCGCTATTTTCGAGTTTTGTTATGAAGTCACGAGACTACAGCCACAACATTGTTTGTGTTGTTCGCTGTTTGTCTTTTGGCTTTTCTTCCATATTGCCACTGTGGACTTTCAACAGTCCTACCAGTTCTTCCTTCTTTCCTTCTAAGTGGTTTTGCTTTCTTCTATTTTTTTTTTCTTGCAGTTCTCAAGCTCGCGAAGTTCCTCGCCGAGCTCTCGGCCTCCTCGAAGTTCTCGGGTTCTTCGGGAGAAGTCTTCGTCGTGGGCCTGAGGTCGTGCCTGGCGAGCCTGAGGACCGAGAGTCGAGTTCGAGTGGTGAAGGAGCTCTTCTTCATGACTTCGACAAACCGATAGACATGGCCCGGTGATGACGTCATATCGGTTAGAGTGAGCGGACGGTGTTGGATAGTAGGAAAATAAAAGAGGTACGTATGCATTTATGTATGTATGTATGTATGTACAGTATGTATGTATGTATGTATGTATGTATGTATGTATGTATGTATGTATGTATGTATGTATGTACGTATATACGTATGTACGTATGTATGTACGTATGTACGTATGCGCGTATGTATGTATGTACGTATGTACGCATGTATGTATGAATATATGTATGTATGTATGTATGTATGTATGTATGTATGTATGTATGTATGTATGTATGTATGTATGTACGTAACGCACGTACGTAGGTACGTATGCATGTATGTATGTATGTATGTATGTATGTATGTATGTATGTATGTATGTATGTATGTATGTATGTATGTAAGTATGTATGTATGTACGTATGTACGTATGTACGTATGTATGTACGTATGTGCGTATGTATGTATGTATGTATGTATGTATGTATGTATGTATGTATGTATGTATGTATGTATGTATGTATGTATGTATGTATGTATGTATGTATGTATGTGTATATATGTATGTATGTATGTATGTACGTATGTATGTATGTACGTATGTATGTATGTACGTATGTACGTATGTACGTATGTACGTATGTGCGTATGTGCGTATGTATGTATGTATGTATGTATGTATGTATGTATGTATGTATGTATGTATGTATGTATGTATGTATGTATGTATGTATGTACGTACGTATGTATATGTGTATGTATGTATGTATGTATGTATGTATGTATGTATGTATGTATGTATGTATGTATGTATGTATGCATGTATGTACTGTATGCATGTATTTATCTATGTATGTAACAAATAATGTAGGTACCCATGGGTTTACATGTGGCATTTCCCCATACTATATTTTTTTTTTTTTTTTTTTTTTTAGAACTTGAGTAGTGTTGAGTTATGAAGGTTTCGTGTGTAAAGGAAATTATTATTTGTTGCTCTTTCGTTTACTGTAATGATCAAAACTTGTTTAGAGTGTATCCAGGGGTTTAAGTTGAATCGCATTAAATGACCATACTATGGACACTGACATATGAACACACACACACACACACACACACACACACACACACACACACACACACACACACACACACACACACACACACACACACACACACACACACCTCAAGCTGAAAGAGAAAGCGATGTTACAAACGAATAATCCTTATGAGGCTTGCAATGGTAGGTTTTGCAAGTCGTTCTGATGAGCATTTGCCCATTATCACGAGCATGAGGGCACTCATGATTCTAAACATCCGATATTCTTAATCTAGATGTTCCTAGTAGCCGCCTGATGATTTTATTCAGCTGAGGGAAACTTGTTCCACAACAAAAGGGATAAAAGCGAGCGAGTCTTCTGAGGATTGAGCTGAGGGGGCGTGGCCTGCCTGCCCGAAGAATGTCCTTCTCAGTGTTTGTGGCCTTGAAGCGCACTTGACGAATTCCAAGCTTCTCCGGACAGCTTAAAGTGGCTGTAGGAAGATTAAGTTTATTTCCTGCCCTTTGGACGGTTGCTACCCTTGTTGATCTGAAGAATGTGACTTTGTGCTCTTGTTCCTGCTTAAAGGTCGACTGTAGGATTGTGACTTTGATGAGTGTGTCTTGATGGTTGGTAATTCGATTTTTTTTTTCTGCTATAGTTTCGGGAACTATTGTCGGTTTGTTTGTGGTCGTAAATGAATGGTTGGTAGCTGTACTATTGGTTTGAGGATTAAAATCGTTCTGTTTGTGTAATTGATATTTGCTTTGGATATGGTATGACTGGTTTCTATTGTATGGATGGTATGTTTGGTCTATTGCATTAGGTACCTTGATCACAGGGAATAGAGCATAAATCACTTTTTTCTTCACGATCAAGGACCGTGAAGTAAACGTGACACATCACGTATTTTAATTTCATTTTCAGAATTACATTATTTTCGTGTAATTCTTTGGGCTACTTGTCCAGGGCTTTCTGTTCAACTTTTTCTTTTTTCTTTTTGGGCTTTAGTGCCCCCACTTCCCATAGTTCATAAAAGTTTTTTAGGGCTTATTTTTTTAGCCTGTTCCAGAACTGGACCCTTTCCATAACCCTTTTCAACCTCCTTGGCTTTTCACTGCTCTTTTCAGCTTCGTTTAACTCCTTTTCAATTTTCTTGGGCTAAATTTTGTCCTTTACAGTTGTTATGGCTTGTTTAGTTTTCTTTTTTAAAGCCAAATGGGTCTTTTTTAATTTTTTGATCAATTCTTCTTTCTTTTTGGGGCAATTTGTTTCCGGCACTTTGTTTTCACCTTCAAATTTTTCACATTCTGTTTTCGGTTCGAAACTGTTTTCAATCCTTTTCAGAGCTTCTTTTGACCGGTCTCCCTATATGAAATTTGCTTTCATTATGTTGCATTTTTTTACTGTTTTTAGGGCTTGTTTAATCTTCTTTCCTAAAGCCAAACGGGTCTTTTTTGATTCCTTGGGCAATTCTTCTTTCAGCTGTGGGCTATTTGTTTCTGACCCTTTCTTTTCATCTTCAACCTTTTCACTTTCTGTTTTTGGGACGAAACTTTCTTCAATCGTTTTTGGGGCTTCTGTTGATTGCTATTTCAACAAAGAAATATTTTCCATTATATCAAATTCAATGTCCAAGGGCTATACTCGCTTTCTATTGGGCTTTACTTCCCTTTCACCTTTCCTGCCCATTACCTTCTCTACGACATGAAATAATTTTCTAATTCTTTTTATTATTCTTTTTTTCAGGGCATTGGCGAGGCGTTTGGTAGCTCCCCAATGAAGCACCGGGAGAGTCTGTGCCTCGGGAGAAGTCAACTCCCAGAAGACTCGCTCCAGATGTTCCACTCGTCGCACTTGTGCTTCGAGCCAAAGGGTTAATTTCTTCAAGAGTTTTTCGAGCGCGGAAGCTCCCGTGGCTTCCGGCTCCTGAAGACTCTTGGGGATGGGTCCTGGAAACAGGGCAAGGGTCAAGCCCAAGGGCTCTTTGGGTAGAGCCGCGGTCAGGAAATCGACCTGCATGCCACTGACAAACAGGCAAACAAGCGCATTATCATGACGTCGCGATTCCGAGAGTGAACTGTCGGTCCTGGAAAGTCAAAAGAAGAAGAACAAGAACAAGAACAAGAACAAGAAGAACAAGAAGAAGAAGAAGAAACATACAATATTCTGTCTCGCTCCTCCATTGTGATGTAATTCATAATTGACTTTGTAAATAAACATTTCCTTTCGTCTCTTTTTTTTTCAAAAATAAAGAAAATAGCAAAAATACTTCAAGACTTGCAGAATCTAATGAAAATGTCCTTCGACTCTTAAGATGAGGAATTAGGATCCCTCACCTAAATAGAATCACATTGCGTGGGTTTGTCATGCCTGCATTATGTATGTATGTATGTATGTATGTATGTAGGTATGTAGGTATGTATGTACGCATGCATGTATGTATGTATGTATGTATGTATGTATGCATGTATGTATTGATGTATGTATATTGGTACGTACGTACGTACGTATGTATATATATATATATATATATATATATAGCTACGTATATATATATATATATATATATATATATATATATATATATATATATATATATATATATATACATACAAATAGAGAGATATTACAAAAGTCTGGTTGTCCACCTGCAAAACAAAACAAAACAAAACCTTAAAAATAAAAATAAACAATTATTGTCACAGGCCACCGTAGTAATATTATTCACCAAATTCGTTTTAAAGCGAATTTCTTCTTAACCGGAAGTTAAAAATTATAGTAACGACAAAGAAGAAAATACATTAGTAACGCTAATAACACATTAAAGACAATAATACCATAGCATAGGCTCTATAGAATACCATCTAAGAATACTCAAGTTGACTTTGACAAACTAGTACAGAGGGGGGAGGGGAGGAGAAAGGGGAGGGGGAAGGGGGGAAGGAGAGAGGGGGAAGGGGAGGGGGAAGGGGGGAAGGAGAGAGGGGAGGGGGGGGTCACCCGAAATGAGAAAGATCGTTCCGTCGCGTCGCTTCGGTGCATAAAGCGGCAGACGAGATTCGGCCGAGAGGAAGAAAACGGATCTCTCTGCCCCGTCGCAGGTCCTCGTCATGAATTTTCCAATCAGCTGAGCCAATTTTTTCCGGTTGATGGTAAAATGTGACAAGGCAGAAAATGGAACGGCTTTGTTTCGTTATGCACTTATCTATTCATCTATTTATTCATACAAATAGTATGTGTATATATATATATATATATTTATATATATATATATATACATACATATATATATATATATATATATATATATATATATATATATATAATACATATGGATGAAAATGAGACTAGTACAGTCCTTTTGAACCATTCCATGTAGCATGGTCGCTAGCGTCTTGGCCTCGTGATTATCGACGCACGGGCCAGGGTTCGAATCCCATGGCAGAGCTTCTAAAAATGTTCAATCTGTCTTTAACATACACACACACACATATATATAGTTATATGTATATATATATATATATATATATATATATATATATATATATATATATATATATATATATATACACAGGCTTTCTAATTCCATAGTAAGCCACATAGATACACATGGCCACCTTCCGGACTGGGACAATACAATTGTAATAAATAAAATTCCAACGAAGAAATTAAGAAAACAATAAAAGCAGCATATGTTAATGCTAATAATAACATCAACCACAGAGAAGGTTTTAAATGCTTGGCAAGAGCTATAAGTTTATTTGTAGTCGAAGAAAAAAAACGGACAAATGTTCCGAGCACAATGACCTTTCCTAGGTACCCTGTGAGATGACATGACTGTGTATAAAATGTCCATGTTGTACTTAATTGTTAAGCTTTGTGATCAAGACTCTAAGGGTTGAAACGTTAAGATAGTAAAATTCTTCCATTATTCTTCGTATACTTCCTCCACCTTCAGTTATATATATATATGTATATATATATATATATATTGTATATATATATACATATATATATATATAAATATATATATATATATATATATATATATATATATATATGCGAAAAGATCACAAAACCACGTGATGTAATAAATTCCTGATAACCACAAAGGAAACTGGAAAAGAGACTAGGAATCCCAAGCGCTTTCGTGATATTTCACATCTTCAGAGGAATACGTATTCCCCTGAAGATGTGACATAACACGAAAGCACTTAGGAATTCTAGTCTCTTTCCCGGCTTCCTTTGTGGTTACCAGCAACATATATATATATATATATATATATATATATATATATATATATATATATATATACAAATATATAAGAAAAATTGCGCTCAACTTATATCTCTCTTGATAGCCTAGTTGGTAAGTCACTACCACACTTGTCATGAGGATGCTGGGTTCGAGTCCTTGGCAGTACCTCATTTCAATTTCTGCATGTCGGCCTTTGATGGCTTAGAATAAAAGTGCATTGTGGTTGTTAAAATGTATATATATACATACATAATACGCATGTAATCAAACCCGGTTTTTGTGAAGCCTAGATCACGGGGCCTCCTGATCGTAAGACCCGCTCGCTATCATGTTGTTACACTCGACGTTGAATGAGTCTATCCCGGATACGAGATCTAGTATCATGAGTCGAGTCGACTGAAATCTGTAGTACAGATGTCCGTTTTCTACGACGCACAGCGTCATCAGTGTATGTGGCATCAACGAAACCTTCCATTTGTTTTGCCGTTGTAATGTAGCAAAGTTACTCCTTAACCCTTTACCTCCTGAAAAAAAAAATCAAATTTTGTTATAATCTTAGTATTATTCTATTGATTGTAAAAAAGATCAGAAAGACACCTAAAGTGAAATTTATATATCGAATATTGAGCTATATATGGTTACCTAAGGAGACAATGGACACAAAAACTCCACATTCCTTAAACACTGCTTTATTGGCTATAAAAACAAACCATTTTCTGTGGTATACTTAAACATAACATAAACGAAAATTGTCTCTTCTACTAAGATGACATTCCATTTTGTAACCTCTGTTGGCACTACTGGAACAAACAAACTTACATACACATGTGTATCTTAGATACGCTTATGGTAAGAAGCAAAACATGGAAAAAAGAAATAGTTTTCTGTAATGTACACGCACCATCAATTTCCAGTATTAATAATGATACATTTTCATTTCCTTCCCTGTTGGCTTATATGTGCTCAGAGTGTGTGTCATGTCTGTACTTGAAAAAGCTGTAACAAGCGAAACGTAGTACTAATAAAGGTTTCGATCTCACAAGGTGTTTATTCTCACAATACATTTTCATCACTACTAGTTCGAATGGGTGACATTAATTAATACAGGAAATTAATGGTGCACGGAAATTACAGAAAACTAATTCCTTAAGGCGTGACCTTGCTACATTATATTACAGTAAAGCCCAAATAGATCGTGAAGCCCTTTCTGTCCTCTTTGAGGAATTTAGTTTTGTGCCGCGAGGCGTGTTTGCTGCGTCGGCCACGTTAATCCACGTGTCCAGATGATGTTAGACAACAAAGGGGAATCCTTTATACGAATCAAAGGCCATCGTCGATCCTTTGTTCCGGTTGACAACCCCTCCCCCCTCCCACCAAAAAAATAAATGAATAAATAAAAAATGGAAATTGGAAAATCAGGAGACGATATTTGGACGGAAATTTGAGGACAGGAAGTAAGGAAAGTGGACAGATTAGGGACAAGGTAGATGGGAGGATAAAATTGAGAAATGAATATGGTTTTCCAGCGATTCTATATCCATGGGTGAAACCGAAGTAAATGTCGTAGGAAAGGGAAGGATAATACGAAAAAGGATCTTAATCTCTATATTGGAAAAAATGTATAAGATAATCAGAGAGAAACTTGCGTCACAAGTAGAGAGTGGGAAAGGGTGCACGTCAGCGTAGACAGCAGAATCCTGAGACCAAGGGTGTGGCGGTGAGAGCCCTCCAAAGTTCGGCCTTTTGACGTTTATACCTGTGGCAGGGATACCGTGTGCCTGACTGGTGTGCCATTGCACTGCAGGGCATCCCAGGCCGCCCCGGACCTGTGGGTGTCATAGCGGGTAAATCGGTGGAGGTGACCAAAATGACCCGAAATGCCCAAAATCTCAAATTCCCCCATGGAATTTGCGGGAAAATCCGAAGGTCAACGATTTGGTCCAAACTTGCGCCACAAGTAGAGAGTGGGATAGGGTGCACATCAGCGTAGACAGCAGAATCCTGAGACCAAGGGTGTGGCGGTGAGAGCCCTCCAAAGTTCCGCCTTTTGACGTTTATGCAGGGATACCGTGTGCCTGACTGGTGTGCCATTGCACTCCAGGGCATCCCAGGCCACCCCGGACCTGTGGGTGTCATTACGGGTAAATCGGTGGAGGTGACCAAAATGACCCATAAACAAAAAAACTCAAAGGGGGTACCCCATGGAATTTCGGGGGAAATCCGATGGTCAGCGATTTCCTCCAAACTTGCGCCACAAGTACAGAGTGGGATAGGGTGCACGTCACCGTAGACAGCAGAATCCTGAGACCAAGGGTGTGGCCGTCAGAGCCATCCAAACATCGGCCTTTTGACGTTTATGCCTGTGGCATGGATACCGTGCGCCTGACTGGTGTGCCATTGCACTGCAGGGCATCCCAGGCCGCCCCGGACCTCTGGGTGTCATAGCGGGTAAATCGGTGGAGGTGACCAATATGACCCAAAACCAAAAAAATCTCAAAGGGGTACCCCATGGAATTTTGAGGGAAATCCGAAGGTCAGCGATTTGGTCAAAACTTGCGCCACAAGTACAGAGTGGGATAGGGTGCACATCACCGTAGACAGCGGAATCCTGAGACCAAGGGAGTGGCCGTCAGAGCCATCCAAAGTTGGGTCTTTTGACGTTTATGCCTGTGGCATGGATACCGTGCGCCTGACTGGTGTGCCATTGCACTGCAGGGCATCCCAGGCCGCCCCGGACCTCTGGGTGTCATAGCGGGTAAATCGGTGGAGATGACCAAAATGACCCATAAACAAAAAAATCTCAAAGGGGACCCCATGGAATTTGGGGGGAAATCCGAAGGTCAGCGATTTGCTCCAAACTTCCGCCACAAGTACAGAGTGGGATAGGGTGCACATCACCGTAGACAGCGGAATCCTGAGGCCAAGGGTGTGGCCGTCAGAGCCATCCAAATTTCGGCCTTTTGACGTTTATGCCTGTGGCAGGGATACCGTGCGCCTGACTGGTGTGCCATTGCACTGCAGGGCATCCCAGGCCGCCCCGGACCTGTGGGTATTCACTTTTGGGCCTGTGGCACTCATACCGTATCCCTGAATGCTGTCAAATTGGACTCCACAGCAGCCGTGGACGCCCTCGACTTGTGCGTGTAATGGCGGGTAAATCCGAGCAGGTGACCAATATGACCCAAAATCCAAAAAATCTCAAAGGAGAAATTATACGAATTTTGCTTAAAATCCGAAGGTGACCGATTTGGTCCAAACTTGCCTCACAGGTAGAGAGTCGGACAAAGTACAAAGCAAGGTTCACATAAACAGGCTTAGCCCAAGGGCGTGGCGATGGCACCCCTCCAAACTTGGGCCTTTTCACCCAGTATTTAATTTTGGGCTTGTGGCATCCATACCGCATCCCTGAGTGGTGTCAAATTGGACTCCACGGCACCCTTGGACGCTCTCGACCTGTGGGTGATATGGTGGGTAAATCGGAGCAGGTGACCAATATGACCCAAAATCCAAAAAATCTCAGAGAAACCATATGAATTTTGCCGAAAATCCGAAGGTGACCGATTTAGTCCAAACTTGCCTCACAGGTAGAGAGTCAGACAAAGTTCAAAGAAAGGTAGACATGAACAGCCTTAGGCCAAGGGCGTGGCGGTGGCACCCCTCTAAACTTGGGCCTTTTCACCCAGTATTCACTTTTGGTCCTGTGGCACCCATACCGTATCCCTGAGTGGTGTCAAATTGGACTCCACAGCACCCTTGGTCGCTCTCGACCTGTGGGTGATATGGTGGGTAAATCTGAGCTGGTGACCAAAATGACCCAAAATCCAAAAAATCTCAAAGGAGAAACCATGTGAATTTTGCCCAAAATCCAAAGGTGACCGATTTGGTCCAAACTTGCCTCACAGGTAGAGAGTTGGACAAAGTACAAAGGAAGGTAGACATGAACAGCCTTAGCCCAAGGGCGTGGCGGTGGCATCCCTCCAAACTTGGGCCTTTTCAATCACTATTCAGTTTTGGGCCTGTGGCACCCATACCGTATCCATGAATGGTGTCAAATTGGACTCCACTGCAGCCCTAGACGCCCTCGACCTGTGGGTAATATGGCGGGTAAATCTGAGCAGTTGACCAATATGACCCAAAATCCAAAAAATCTCAAAGGAGAAACCATATGAATTTTGCCCAAAATCCGAAGGTGACCGATTTGGTCCAAACTTGCCTCACAGGTAGAGAGTCGGACAAAGTACAAAGCAAGGTAGACATCAACAGCTTTAGCCCAAGGGCATGGCGGTGGCACCGTTCCAAATTGGGCCTTTTCACCCAGTATTCACTTTTGGGCCTGTGGCACCCATACCGTATCCCTAAGTGGTGTCAAATTGGACTGCACGGCAGCCGTGGACGCCCTCGACCTGTGGGTGATATGGCGAGTAAATCGGAGCAGGTGACCAATATGACATAAAATCAAAAAAATCTCAAAGGAGAAACCATATAGATTTTGCCCAAAATCCGAAGGTGACCGATATGGTCCAAACTTGCCTCACATGTTGAGAGTCCGACAAAGTTTAAAGCAAGGTAGACATGAACAGCCTTAGCCCAAGGGCGTGACGGTGGCACCCCTCCAAACTTGGGCTTTTTCACCCAGTATTCACTTCTTGGCCTGTAGCACCCATACCGTATCCCTGAGTGGTGTCAAATTGAACTCCATGGCAGCCCTGGACGCCCTTGACCTGTGGGTGATATGGCGGGTAAATCGGAGCAGGTGACCAATATGACCCAAAATCCAAAAAATCTCAAAGGAGAAACCATATGAATTTTGCCCAAAATCCGAAGGTGACTGATTTGGTCCAAACTTGCCTCGCAGGTTGAGAGTCGGACAAAGTTTAAAGCAAGGTAGACATGAACAGCCTTGGCCCAAGGGCATGGCGGTGGCACCCCTCCAAACTTGGGCTTTTTCACCCAGTATTCACTTCTTGGCCTGTAGCACCCATACCGTATCC
Source organism: Oratosquilla oratoria (assembly GCF_046742065.1). Classification (NCBI taxonomy): domain Eukaryota; kingdom Metazoa; phylum Arthropoda; class Malacostraca; order Stomatopoda; family Squillidae; genus Oratosquilla; species Oratosquilla oratoria. The sequence goes on from NW_027467716.1 coordinate 714,472, forward strand.
CTGAGTGGTGTCAAATTGAACTCCACGGCAGCCCTGGACGCCCTCGACCTGTGGGTGATATGGCGGGTAAATCGGAGCAGGTGACCAATATGACCCAAAATCCAAAAAATCTCAAAGGAGAAACCATATGAATTTTGCCGTATTCACTTTTGGTCCTGTGGCACCCATATGGTATCCCTGAGTGGTGTCAAATTGGACTCCACGGCAGCCCTGGACGCCCTCGACCTGTGGGTGATATGGCGGGTAAATCGGAGGAGGTGACCAATATGTCCCAAAATCCAATACACAACCATTCTCCATTCATCCCTTTCTTCTGTCTTCTCCAGTCTTCCCTCCACAGACATTCCGCTTTCCCAATGCCCCTTTTAGCCCATCCATCCATCTCATCCTTGGTGCCCCCTCCTTCCACCTCTGCCTTCACTCATTCTTTCCATGTGTTCAAACCATCCCAATACTCTTTCATCAACCCTATCTCCCAACTCCCTTTCCACCACTGTTTTCCTCCTTGTGTCTCACTTTATCCAGCCTAGTAACCCCTATCATACTTCTCAGGCACCTCATCTCACTCTTTCAAACTCCTATGTTCCATGTTTCTACCCCATACAGTGCTGTCAGCACAATCACTCCTTCATACAATCTCTTAGCATCCATTCCCAAATGTCTATTACTCATTACTCTTTTTAATCTCCCAAGACATTTACTTGCTTCTCTCAATCTACATTCTACCTCCACTCCTCCCTTTTCCACCACATTTGTACCCAAGTATCTAAACCCATCTACTTCCTCCAGTCTCTCTTCCTTAATACTCACTTCCAGTCTACTGCCACTTTCTCCCCTTGTACATCTCGTCACCTTACTTTTACCCACATTTATTTTCAGCTTCCTTCTTTCACACACCTTCCCAAACTCAAGTCACTAACTTCCTCAATCCCTCCTCTGATCCTGCCACAAATGCAATGTCATCAGCAAACAACAACTGGCTCATGTCCCACTTTTCTCCATTTTCTTTAATCATCTCCAATCCCCGACCCATTACCCTTGCATTTACCTCGCACACCACCCAATCTATGTATAAATTGAGCAACGAGGCAACATAACACATCTTTGTCGAAGCCCCACCTTCAAAAGCCATTCTTACTAAAGTAATAATTTCCAAACTGTAAACACTTCTTTTACTACTAGTTCACCTTAGCTATAACCAAATATAGCAGTTTCCATCAACCCTGAAAATAAAACTACTATTTTGCAAGAGATGACCTTTTATTATCCTATATATCTCCATAATACAATAATTTATTGTGATAACGTGTGTACCCAGTAGATATTATTCTTTAAGATTTATTCAAAATCCAATGATATAGTTAACAAAAATAGAGATGCAACATTCTCCACTATTATTTCCCTTTCTTTCTATGACCTTGATTTCCTGCCTTCCTATAACCTCGCATTCCTAAGCTTGTATCTACTGGCTTGATTTTATTTCTATTTCTGTTCTTGACATTGGTCACTTCATAGAAGTTACTTCCAGTCTTCTTCCTTTTCTGTTCTCTCTCTATTCTTCTCTGCTGTTTGGATGTTAGTTTTACAACTTCCTCTTCATCATCATCATCTCTTCTCTTTTCACCTTTCTTTCTAAATGGTTTAGCTGTACTAACTTCAAACTTTCCTGTATTTGTGGTCTTCACAGTACTAACTTCAAAATTCCCTGCACTTGTGTTTATAAGCTTGTCACCTTTCTCATTTTCATGATCAGCTATATCAACTATATCTTCTACCTGACCTTCATTTTCTGTTTGTGCTTTAGTGTTTTCAACATTTTCACATTCCTCCTCCTCCTCATCAGATTCATTAAAATCACCATCAATTGGTTCCAGTGGCTTTTCATCCTCTTCTGAATACTCTACAGTTAGAGTAATCTTTGACAAATTTTGTTTAACTCCCATTACATCAAAGTGCGAGTTGAAAGTTTTCTGAAGCTCTTCTTCTTCAATCTGCAGCTCTTTTGCAACTCCCTCGGCCATTGCAGCATTCTCCTTTGACTTCAACTCCTCAAATGCTCCTGAATCATGGCCTGGTGGGGCCACAAAGTATGGGAGCTTCCCACGCTGCCAATCATTCAGAATCATCCTTGAAACGATATTCAAATCTGGCTCACCACCTTTTCTAAGCTTACCTGATCTTCTTGCAACTTTCTCCAAGAAATCATTTGGAATAATCCATTCCTCAATCTACAAAAAGTAAAGAAACACACAATTTTAATATTCTACAATGTAATAATGTTCTAAATACCCACAGTTTGAACAACTAAAATATTCAAGGTTGTCCTCCCATTAAAACTAAAATTAATTCAAACTGAACTAAGGTATCATTAATAATTTAGGTTTCTAGTGCAAATTATGATCTTTCATTCTTAGGCCAGTCAATAGGGGGTTGAATAAGGAAAAAAATTAAGGAAAGCTGCAATATGCTTTATTTTCTTCCTAATGTGGTTCTTAATAATGTATTAATTTTGCACCCCTCTACCTTCCCGGATTTAGCCGCCATTTTGAAAAAATGGCGGACAAAAACGGTTTTTTCCAAATATCTCGCTTGAAATGCATTTTACAGAGAAAGTAGTCGAAACAAAAAATAATCTACATAAAATTTCCTATAATATTTGTCCCTGTCATGTTTTCCATAGGTTGCACCGTTTTTGCGCTAGAGCTGTGGAAAGATTCACATATAATATTTTATACTTTCCATTTCCGAGTTTAGTCTCGAATATCTTCTCCCAAGGGTGTCCTTCCTCCTTGATTCTGGCTTAGGACAGACAGTGATTGCTCACTGGCGGAGTTACCACCCTTACACCCAACCATCCACCCAAAATGTGAAGTTATCAATTATAGTTATTGCTAGCCTATATCAGTTATCAATTTTATAGCAATTGTCTTGTTTGCTAGTACTTTTTTGCTTGTTATTTTGTAGAATTACAACAACAAGGAAATTGACTGTTGTCTTACAATATATTTTTTTCTGATTCAATGAGCTGTTTCACTTTCTGGCATTAGGAAGTTTTCTAACATGGCATCAAGAGGATCATCACAGTCATCTTCATGAATGATGATGTCAACATTTGAACATGACAGGCCCTTGCAAGAAGCACATATCATGGAACATTTTAAGCCTGCCTTTCTACAGCTGCAGGAGGTGGTCCCACAACCTTTGTGGCACTTGCAAGATACAATATTTATCAGTTCTGGTGGAGCAGGGTCTTTATCTGTAGTGACTGGTACCAGTCCTTTTGAAGTAGCCTTCCATCCCCACTGCGTAGGTGGCAAGTCATTTCCCAACCACTTCTGCACTTGGTGATAAGTACGTAAGGAATGAAATCTGGCTGCTGCATCTGTTGGAGGTAAAGAAGCCAAAGAGAAATTCATTTTGTTTAGCGCCTGGACAAAACACTGATATCGTGCATCACAAAGGGATTTGCATTCATTAGCTCCATATAGCTGAATAATGAAAGCCTCGCCTACTTCAGCAATCTGTTCAGGTACAGCAGATGGGTCTCTAAATTTACCAACAAGATCTTGCAGTTGTCCCCGTTTTTCCAATAGCTTTATGAACTTCAGTTTACCCTGTCTGAAGAAGGCTGAAGTAGTATCAGCCCCACTAAATGCATGTAAGAAAAGGATGTTGTCCTTGATAACTGAACCAAATTTCATGGAAGATGGTGTGTAGAGTTTACTTTCTATATTTCCTTTAACTGGTTTTAACATATAGATATTTGTGTTTGATTCACCCAAGGCTGTAAGGATAATTAAGAGGTCTACATCTTCTCCAACTATTGTTACAGATTTAGCTTTGGTTGACTCTTCAATAGCAGTTGCAACAATCAGTGTGTCTGCATCTTCAATTGCTTGTTTGACAGTAAACCCCTCGTTGGTCAATTTAGTGCTAAGCATTGCAATAAGTCGGCTCTTATTTCTTTCATTTAGAAGAAACTTACTTTGGCTTAATATTGCTGACATTGTTTCCTGTGTCACGGAAACAGATCACTGGTTTTCTATTTTTGTTCACAGAAACAATAATATCATGTCCATATCTCTCTATCAATTCAGATTTTATGGTTTTATCATTTGGTAGCTCACCCTCATATTCTGAAAAAATCTCACTGAAAGTAAACTGGCATTCCTCTCGATTTTCCTCCAAGTAGTTAAAAGCATGACTCATTGCCTCAGAAACCGTAGAGCTTTTGGGACGACCACGTTTCATACCAGAAGATGTTTGGTAGAATTTTTTCATGCAGGCTGAATGGTACCTTGCCTCAGCAGCAACTAAATCCACTACGTTACATATACGAGTACATACTTCTTTGCCCCATTCATCTTTTCTCATTTCACCAGCTTTCAAAATAGTATCCTTAACATGCAGCATCTCTATACAGTGCACAGATTCACGATCACCTAAATATTTTTTGCTTTCTTTTTTCAAAAAGTCACTTGATGCATCTTTTCCACAAAAGAGACAATCATGAAGAAAATCAAACTGTAATTCTTGACTTATCAGTGACGTTGTCGGCACTTGCGAGGTTTTCTGCCTTGCTTGGAAAGTTTCAGCTCTCCGTTCTTTTGTATACACTTTTCTACATTTTTCATGCACTTTCACACTTTTTAGTCCTTCTAACAGAGAATGTTTTCTGTCTTTCCACTTAATGCTATAATCAATCAGTGTCTTTATTCCTTTCTCTTTAACTTCTCTAGTCTCACCCACAGAAAGCTGTCCATTGCATGTTAAACATTTCCCCAATGAAGACATTTTGCACCAACAACTGCCTGGGGTTTCACTGAAGCTTTAACTATCTATCTTAATAGTTCTGAAACAAAAGAAAGACTATAATCAAGTTAGGAACTTAGATATTTTATTCAGTATAGCATACAAAGGAAATTATTATATGATCTTTGTGCACTGTAGGTATCAAATAAAGATAAACACAATCTTTTCGCACATTTAGCGCAAAAACAGTGAGGTATATCACAAAATTGAATAAAATAACTTTTGTAGGAAATTTTATGTAGAATAAATTTTGTTACGATACATTTTTCGTTAAAATTAGTTTCTAGTGAGATATTTGGAAAAAACTGTTTTTGGTCGCCATTTTTTCAAGATGGCGGCCAAATCCGGGGGGGTAGAGGGGTGCAAAATTAATGTTATTAAGTAAGGTATTATAAACACATTAAGCTTATTGCAGCTTTCCCTGATTTTTTTCCTTATTCGCCTTTTTTTACTCCTCTATTGACTGGCCTGATTTAATTTTAAATACTTCTACTGTATTCTTCTCATATATTGAAACATATTATGATGAAAATACAAAATATAACTCCCAGTTTCATAACCTATCTATATACCAAAAGGCATCTCCCTCCTTACAAAGAAGATAGCAACAGCCATGTAATTTGAAGTGCTCCATTAAGAATAGGGTCCATTTTTTTTTTCATTCTTAACCCAATCCATTTGAATAGCTTTTTTATTACTGTATTTGCAAATATTAAATTCCATTCAGTGAAAGTGAAACATTTTAAGACATGTTTCTTGGGCAAGATGCAGGGATGACCCCTCATCCAGGAGCCAAGATAAGAGAGCACATCGTGGATGACGGGTCATCTTACTTACCTTATAAGTCTTTTTGACGTAGTCATGCTTGACTCTTTCTAACACGACTGGTATATAGTCCTCAGGATTTTCTAAGTATTCTGTACGCACTGCTCCCTTGAGTACTACATCTACCGAGGTTTCATGTGATGGAGGAACGACACCAGGGCAATCAATGAGATATATCCGTTGCATCAGTGTCACATACTGCCATACCTTGGTTTCTCCAGCTATTGGGGCAACATTACACACCTGGAAGATCAAAGCAGACATGATTTGCACAAACTAAGTAAAAGCTGGTTGATGGCATTGTCAAATTGGGTAAAGGTTGCATTTTCTTTCCTCTAATATAACTATACATAAATATATATACATATATATACCAAAGGGCCTTTTTCCCATATATGGGGAATGGCCAACACATCTGGAAAATATACCTTCTTGGCTTTCAAGGTATTGATTATTGAACTCTTTCCAACATTTGGGTATCCGATAAGCCCGACACTAATCTGTTTCTTATCCTCGTGCAACCTTGAGAACTGTCGGAGGAGGGTAATACGTGAACCTTTACCAAATGGGTTGGTTATAGAAGCATGAAAGGCCATCGTGGGGTATTCGCTACTCAAGATTGCAACCCATTTCTGTGTTACCCAAACTGGAATCAGATCGACCTGAAAAAAATATGGGTACTTGAAACATCATGAAATAAAAAACTATACTCTTATTACAAACATTACAATTGGCCACCACATTAGCTAACAATAACTACATACATACATATACCAAGATACCTGTCCCCTTTATCAGGGAGGTGGCAGAATGATGAGGGGGCAAAGAGGGGGAGTCACCGATTAAGTGAAGCAGCGTTGCTGTGGATGTGTTGTGTCTTGTTGCATTGCTTCTGACCCAGGGCTGTGGGCAAGGATACAGGGATGACCATCATCCATGAGGAGCTAAGACGAGAGGGAGGAAAGGGTGGTGGATGGGAGTAGAATGGGTATATGCCTTCTGACTTTGGCTACCTCCAGATTTAAAGCATACACCCATCCCACACCCTCCCAAAACCCCATTTGCTGTCCCTCCCATCTTGGCTCCTCATAGATGAGGGGTTATGCAGTTATCCCTGTCCTCCCTCACACTGCCTGGGTCAGGGGCAAGGCAACTAAATACAATATTTCCACAGCAAGGCCCAACAAATGAAGGCAGTCTATCCCCCCACTGCATTACCATGTGACAACTCCCCTACCAACCCCTTATCCATTAAGAAATATATGGAGCACATAAAAATATCCTTTCAAGTTACATAATTTCTTCATCCATTTACAATCACTCTCGATTGACTCTTATCCTTTTAACTCTATTTTCCTTGCTTAACAGACATTACTCTTGCATACAGCTTTCCCTTCACCTAATCCATTCCATCAATTTCTGCTTCCTACATTCCATCAATTTCTGCTTCCTACAGTCTTTTTGCTTGCATCTTGCCCACTGCCCTGGGTCAGAAGCAATGCAGCAAGACACAGCACATCCACAACAAGGCTGCTGTGGATGTGCTGTCTCCATACACTCATGCAGAAAAAGAGAAGACGGGGAGAAATCACTTCAGGCTGCATCAAAATATCATTCACTTGTACTCCCTCATCCCCATCTCCCACCCACTCCCTTTCATGCATCCCAGCATCATCCATACACAACCATTCTCCATTCACCCCTATCTTCTGTCTTCTCCCTCTCTTCCTCAACAGACATTACCCTTTTTCCCAATGCCCCTTTTACCCCATCCATCCATCTCATCCTTGGTAGCCCATTCATGTTCATTCCTACACCTCTTTTACTAGTTGTTCTTCACTTATTATTTCCATGTGTCCAAACTATCCCAATACTCTTTCATCAACCCTATCTCCCAACTCCCTTTACACCCCTGCTCTCCATGTCACTTCCTTGTTTCTCACTTTATCCATCCTAGTAATTCCTACCATGCTTCTCTGGCATTTTATCTCACATTTAAACTCTTCCTCTCTTATGTTCCATGTTTCTGCCCTATACTGTGCTGTCTGTCCATTCCCAAATGTCTATTTCTCATTACACTTTTTAATCCCCAAAGGCACTTACTCACTTCTCTCAATTTACATTCTACCTCCACTCCTCCCTTTCGTGCCACATTCACACCCAAGTACCTAAAGCTATCCACTTCCTCCAGTCTCTCTCCCTTAATACTCACTTCCAATTTGCTGCCACATTTTCCCCTTGTGCATCTCATCACCTTACTTTTACCCATATTTATCATCAACTTCTTTCACACACCTTCCCAAACTCTGTCACTAACACACTCAATCCCTCATCTGATCCTACCACAAGTGCAGCATCATCAGCAATCAACAACTGGCTTATCTCCCATTTTTTTCCATTTTCCTCTTGCACCACCCCATCCATGTGTATAAATTGAACAGCCAAGGTGACATAACACATCCCTGGTGAAGTACCACCTTTACCTCAAACCACTCCCTCCCTCCATTCCTAATTCTAACACAGGCTCTACTACTCTCATAAAAACTTTTGACTGCTCTCAACAGCTTTTCTCTTGTCCCTTATATCTGCAATACCTCCCACAGTGCCTTCCTGTCTACCCTGTCATAAGCCTTTTCCAAATCCATATAGGCCCAAAAAACATCCATACCTTTCCCTAACGCTTTCTCACATATGTCTTACCACAAAAATCTGATCCACACAACCCCTACCTTTCCTGAACCAACACAGTTCCTCACCAATTACTCCCTCTGTTCCTTTCCTAATCCTTTCAATCAAAACCCTCCCATAAGCCTTCCCAACTACACTTAGCAAATTGATCCCTCTGAAACTACTACACTCACATTTGTCCCCTTGTAAAGTGGAACTATACAGGCATACCTCCAGTCCTCTGGCACTCTACTGTCTCTTAAACAAACATTAAATAACCTCACCATTCAGTCCACCATCATTGTATCTCTTTTTTTTTTTTTTTTTTACATTCTTTTTATTTTTTCGTTTAGGAATGTCCCCTGTGGGGCTACAGGAAGAAGGATGCCTAGTCCCACTCCCCATCCCTTTCTTCTTGCCTCTTACGATCCAAGTGGAAATACTTGGTGGCAGTATTCTTTTCCCCCACCACAAAAATAAATAAAATCAACACACCTTGTTCAGCACAAAAATAAGGTGTTTATGTGGCTTTTCAGTCTTCATATATTTTTCCACTAATTTTGATCTTGTGCCTTGTGGATCTCTTGCATCCAATACTTGTATAACAACATCTGAAGAATCAATGACTTTGTACAGTTCATTCCAGATACGTTTGCTTTTTCCAACCTGAAACAGAATCCAAAATAAATACTAATGTAATAAATTTCAATGAAATATATTTTCTATAAAGCAAACCTTACAAAACGGACTTCATTTTTTTTAGATATTTTTCTATGAAAAATATAAATTGTATCAACCATCAGAGAAAACTTTTTCTTTTTCTTTAAGGAAGGCTACTACATGAAGCAGATAATGAAACAAGTAAATCTAACTCCAATTATCCTCAATCTGCAGCTGGATCTAGCATAAATGCTCATGACAGAGACCTATTTAATGCATCTTACTATTAGAACCAATTGCTTTTTATGAAGATGGGTCTACAAAATAAATGAAGAATTAGAAAAAAATATATATACACACTGTTCAATCTTTTAACGAATGACCTCCCAAACCCAGTACCAGAACTAAACAAATGTTCTCTCCTATGTAGATGAAATGACAATAATAGCTCATACATACATATGTATACCAAAGGCTCTTTTCCCCTGACAAGGGAGGTAGCCAAAAAACAAAGGTATAAAAACAACTCCCACCCATTCCATCCCCACATACTCCACTCTCATCCACCCACTTCCCTTCCTCTTATCTAGACTCCTCCTGGATGACAGGTCATCCCTGCATCTCGCCCACTTGGCACAGTAAATATAAAACAGCAGCAATGGACATCCAAGCCTAATGAATAAACTAGAACAATCGGTCAAAAATAACAGAATAGACTTAAGCCCCAGAGAAAAAACCCTCCCTACTGCCATGATTACACTAGAGAATATTGAAACAGTATCAACACAGAATAGGCCTGACCACATATTCAAACTGCCTCGGATCCAACCACCACACAGAAGACAGAACAACTCGTACTTTAATGCTCCACACTAACAATCTAATGACAACAACAAAATACATCTTCCCTGAGTGACTTGTGGACCCATCCAGAGGCTATTGCCAGTTACCTAAAGGCTATGTGTCTTCCACAAGACACCAGGGATGATGGACTAATAACAGAATGAAGCCTCACCCCAGAAAAAAAAAAAAAAAAAAAAAAAAAAAATTATATATATATATATATATATATATATACACACACACACACACACACACACACACACATATACCAAAGGCTTCCCCCCCCCCTTACATGGGGGGTAGCCAAAAAGAAAAAGGCATAGAAACCACTCCCACCCATTCCATCCCCCTACATATTCCACTCCCACCCATTCCATCCCCTACATATTCCACTCCCCTCCACCTTCCTCTCTCCCTCTCATCTTGGCACCTCCTGGATGATGGGTCATCCCTGCATCTTGTCCACTGCCCTGGAAAAGAACCCTACAGAAAAAAAAAAGACTCCCACATCTGGTAAGAACCACATTGACATACTTGCATTTAGGACGCCATCCAGCACTGAAACAGACCAACACAAAATAGGCCTGGCCACAGATTAATCTTCCCCAGATGCAACCATTACACAGTGGATACAGAACACTTCCGGTTACAATGCCCCACAATAACAACCCCTAGGTAACAACACATCTTCCCTATGTAACTTTTGCATTTGCCCCAAAGCCTGTTACTGGTTACCTGGAGGCCAAACTGCGAGGTTTATTGCCTAATATCTTTATCCCAGTCTTAGGATTGTCCTCAGGGATACTATAGGTAGTAGTAAACACAAGCTGGTAACATAGAAATAGTCCCATACCAACACAAGAAAGTAATAATAAAAAAAGAAAAAAAAAATTAAACCAAAAAAATAAATACATAAATAAAAAAAATCCATGTTTCTTCCCAAAGACTATTGCTAACTACAAGTAAAATGGATATGATTTCAGGTCAGTGAAGTTCAAGGCAACAATTATTACAAATAAAATTCAACAATAAAAATATATACAAATAAAAATGATAGCTAGACAAGCTACTTTACCTTCATGAACCATTCTGGTGGTGTATCTTGGGAATCAGGTGCATTCTGAACTAAATCATTATCCTTCGAAACATCGTATTTTCCCGCCTGCTCTTCAGCATGTTTTGCAAACTCACTAAAATTACTTATCTATAAAAGAAAGAATTCAAGTGCTTACACTATCAATTAAGACATTGTAAGCTTAGACAGCATTAAAGTTCTCATGTTATCAACAAAGGTATCTGATCAAAATATACACATAAATTGAATGCGTGAAATACACAAGGAAACCTAGAGATGCATGAAATTCATTTAACAATCAAAATGTTATACAAAAATATTAGTTTATGCCATGATAAATGGTATCTTAATGGAATTCTACTTTATCTCTTTATGATAAGATCTCCATTTTGTTCTGACTATGGGTACTACACCATCCAGATGAAGTCAGGGTTATTGTAATTAACTCCTTCCATATGATGATACATTACAGATTTTGTGACATATTACAAGTAGAAGATTTTAATAATTTTTGTATAGAACACCATGCCAAAGGAATGTCTGAATTAAGATACAAGCATCCAATATCATTTCCAATGTTCAATGTAGAACTCGAGTTTGTGGTCGAGGAAATTACAGAAAGAAATGAAGGTCTACTGACTGGCTCTCTAATAATATTAAACCTTAGATATAGATATGGATGTGCCAATAACGTACTGATGACTAACATGACCTTTTCACCTTCATAAAGGAAGCAGAGTAAGATTACAACCCAATCAATCCATTACCCCAGTTCTCTTTTGCAGAAGACCTATGGCCTCTAGCAAACTGGCCACAGCCAGTGGTTCAATTCAATAGTAAATCAGTCAAGATGTTTTGTGGAGCTGTCTGGAGTAAGGAAGATGGTACAATATAAAGTGCCCTGTGTCTTCTGTGTGGCAGTATCTAGGATATCTAGAAGACAATCCTGATAATGCAAACATTTCGCATGTAATACAAAATTAAAATCCTGAACCATTTTTGGGCAACTGGAAAGAACTAATACATAAAACTTTAACAACTTAAGGTATCTAGAATAAGTGATGTTACTAATGACATGTGATGGTCACTCATACTCTCTATTTCTCACAGATAGAGAGAGGTGCATGTGTGTGTATTTACCTAGTTGTATTTACCTAGTTGTATTTTACGGGAAGGGGAGCTATGCTCGTGGGGTCCCGTCTTCATATCTCATTTTATCTAAACTATTTTTAAATTCATGTATTGTTTTTGCACACACCACTTTCTCATCTAACTTGTTCCAACTGTCTATTACTCTGTGAGGAAAGCTGTTCTTTTTCAAATCTCTTCTATAGCTGTCTTTTTTTATTTTCTTTCCGTGTCCTCTTGTATTTCTGTCATCCCATTTTATCAGCTTCTCTCTATCAGTAATTTCCATGCCTTTCATGATTCTGTAAATAGTGTGTGTGTGTGTGTGTGAGATATTGAAAGATAGGGTACTTTCCCGAGGCTTTCCGCGTTCTCACTGGAATGTTGTTGCCTTTCTTCTCGCCAATTTTTGACTTTGACGTCTTGAAAGGCACTTCGTCTGGTATCCATCCAGTTCTTATTTCGCCAATTCAAATTCCTTTCTGCGTTTGACATCTTTCTCCTGACAAATTCTACGTCCTCAACGATTCAATAACCTGGAGAATCTTTTATCAGAAACAAAATCTCATATTCTGATATGACAAACAATTAGAGTGTGGAAAATAAATACATACAAATGTCATCACATAAATAAGATTATTATATATACGATAGACTCTGGTATTATTACACATGATACAAATATATATATATATATATATATAATTGTAGAAATATATATATATATAATATATATTATGCATATATATATGTATGTATATATATATATATATATATATATATATATATATATATATATATGTATATATATGTGTGTGTGTGTGTGTGTGTGTGTGTGTGTGTGTGTGTGTGTGTGTGTGTGTGTGTGTGTCTGTGTGTGTGTGTGTGGATGTGTATTCATATATATGTGTATATATATACACATATTTAAATATATATATATATATACATATGTATGTATATATGTATATACATATGTATATGTATATATGTATATATATATGTATATATACATATATGTTTATATGTATATAAAAATATAAAAATATTAATCTAAGCTTAGGTATGCACAGGCTTGATGATTTTATTTCAAAATAAATTGTTACATTTTTTCCTTCCTGGACATTTGTCCATCTGTGACCTGAGGACTGTTGGTGATTTCCTCAGACTTGCGTGATTCATCGTTCCGTGTTCCCTAAAATGTTTTTACTTCTATATATATACTGTCTGTATCTCCTTTACTATATTACCTTGACGATGTCTTAAATAGACGAAAACGTTCGGACTACGTTCCTTATTTACCAGTGTATTTTTCTCCAAATTATATTCACGTGTCATTTGTGAAATACCGGAATATATATATATATATATATATATATATATATATATATATATATATATATATATATATATATATATATATATATATACGCGCACACACGCACATATACAAATACACACACATACACACACACACACACACACACACACACACACACACAAACACACACACACACACACAAACACACACAAACACACACGCGCGCACACACGCGCGCACGCACACACACACACACACATACACACACACACACACACAAACACACACACACACACACACACACACACACACACACATACATACACACATGCACAAACACACACACACACACACACAGGCATACACAGAGACATACACACACACACACACACACACACACAAACACACACACACATACACACACACACACACACACACACACACACACACACACACACACACACATACACACACACACATGTATATGTATATATATATATATATATATATATATATATATATTCATATATATATACATATATATACATATATATTTATGTATATATATATAAATATATTAATATACATATATATGTATGTGTGTGTATATATACATATACATATATATATATATATGTGTATATAAATATATATATAGAT
>NW_027467716.1:735579-743079 GCF_046742065.1 Oratosquilla oratoria
TCTGTTTGTATCCTTGACCAAAATTGAGGTGCTTTTATTTAGTTGGTCCCGTGTAATGCTGGTATTGTGGGATTTTGTCACGTGGGTTTTTATCGCGCCATTTTGCATATGTTGTGTGAGCCTCTGAGTTAAAGTTTGTGTGGTATGGCCTATATACTCTTCTTGGCAAAGCACACCGTCTTTGTATAAATCACAAGAGTATTTGTATACCACATTATTTTTCTTGAGTTTGTCCGTGGTAGCTGTCATGTTATTTTTCATCATCAGCGATGATGTTCTAGGGTTACGGTAAAAGATTATAAGGTTTATTTTGTCCTCTTCTTTTCTAGGCTTACAATTTCTGTGGATTATGTCTTTTAGAACCTTTTCATCTTTTTTGTACGCTGATGACATTGTATTTTGATAATAAATGTTTATATTATTTTTCTGATTCTCTAACTCTTTATTCTTGGTGTTGGCTTTCTCCATATTACTTTTAATTTCCTTATCGATGTCCCTCATTGCAAAGCCATTGTTTGTTAAAATTTGCTTGACTCTAACAAGTTCTTGGTGTAGTAGTTGCCAACTGGAACAAATTTTAAAGGCTCTTGTGACATAGGCACGTATTACGCTCATCTTATATTTAGAGGGACATTCACTAGAACCGTTTAGACATCTTCCAGAATTCGTTGGTTTTCTATAGACATTTGTAGAGAAAATGCCTTTTGTACCATCAACCCAAACGTCTAGAAAAGGAATTTTATTGTTGACGCTCCTTTCCACCGTAAAGCGTAGACAAGAATGTTCTTCCATTTTGTTTTTTATGTCATCAAGGTGTTTCTCTCCTTCTACATCTACAAAAATGTCATCTATATATCTTAGATACAATTTAGGTTTAACGTTTAAAGTATCGAGGACGTGATTTTCGATATGGAACATATAAGCCTGTGCAAATAAGGACTCCTAGAGGACTTCCCATACTAACACCATCTAACTGGCGATAAATTCTGCCTGATGGGCATCTAAAAGGTACTTCTTGGGTACATATCTGTAACATTTTCTGCAAGACGTGACGAGGGATTTTCGGAGGGGGCAAACTGACATGGTGGAAAACGTCATGTAAAATTATCTCAATTGTCTCTTCTACGGGGACATTCGTATAGAGACTTTCCACATCCAGAGATGCAAGCATTCCGTGGGGGTTAGAATTTTTAAGAAATTCAACAAATTCATCCGTAGAGCGGAGAGTGTGGAAGGTGGGGATGTATGGGGTGATCAGTTCATTCAGTTGTTTTGCTAAGTGGTATGTAGGTGTGGGTATTTGTGAGATGATAGGTCTCAACTTGTGTCCAGGTTTGTGGGTTTTGACATTTCCATAGAAATATCCCGGTTCGTAGTGACCTTGTAGTGGGGAAAATTTAACACCATCAATCAAAGCGTTGGAAGTAGCAATTAATTTTGTAACTCTCTTACGAATGTCATCTATTGGATTTCGGTTGACACGTACAAATTTGGATGTGTCTTGCAAGATGCTCTCAACTTTTTCAATATAATCAGAACGGTTAAGAATAACAAAAAGATCTGATTTGTCCGCCCTACGTATTACAATATCCTTATTTTCCCGGAGTTCTTTTGCTGCTAAACGCAGCTCAGCTGTGAGCAAAGCACTCTTACCATAACCTCTGCGTTTAGTACTTTCAGCTTGTAAAAGTTCTTTAACGTCAGGGTTCATATTAATCTTACCTTTTTGATGGAGTTCACATAGATTTTTGTATAGAAGCTCCAACTCGGCTATTTTCTCTGCTTTCTTAAAATGGGGCATATAATTACATTTTAAACCTAAGTTAAGAAATTCCTTTTGCTGATCCGAGAGCCGGTAGTCCGAAAGGTTGATAAACCCTTCCGTGCTCTTTGGAATAAACATCTTGCTACCATATAACCGACACTTTTTCTTCAGCACTCATGTTTCCGTGGCGTTCGTGTGCATGGATAGACTATGTTGTAAGGCCCCTTCAAATTTGTCACGGAGAGATGGGACAATATTGCACTTATGGAAAAGTTCCACTGCATTGCTTAATTCCTCTTTTAGGCTCTTGAGTTGTTGATTCTTTTGTTCAATTTGCTCATACATCAGCCTCCGTCTGAAGTTGAGCGTAAACTGCTTATGTTGCACTGCCCTGTCGTGAAGACGAATATTAGTGAACTTAGGGAGCAGGTTTTCATTAATACATTTTCTATTAAAAATCACTGCATACTCTGCGTTGGTGATCTTCTTCTTAAGACTTTCTATTTTCCTCAGTATTTTCTTCTCTGAAGCAGGGAGAGAAAATATCACATTTCCGAACGAGTCCATGTTTGGAAATAAAAATCAACAATTTCCGAACGAGTCCATGTTTGGAAATAAAAAACAAAAAACAATATTTAACAAACCCACGTGACAAAAACCCACAATACCAGCATTACACGGGACCAACTAAATAAAAGCACCTCAATTTTGGTCAAGGATACAAAACAGAAAGAAACTAAAATGTTTAGAGGCTGTTTTTATTAGAAACCATATGCCCTTTAATAAATATACAGCAAAATATGTGCGGTACTTTAGAACTCTTCGGAGCATCCCGCGTCACCAACAGAACATGACGCGTGTTACCAATATATATATATGATATATATATATAATACATATATATCCAAAATATGTTCTTTAAATTAAACATAGTTATCCAAGTACCTGGAATGATTGGGTATCAGAATATGTATGGTTATGGGGGTCTATCTGCAAATCCCTATGATGAGTTCGTGAACATACAAACAAACAAACAAGTTGACAGTCAAATGAAAGATAGTAATCCAATTACCTTGGGTTATAAGGTTTTAGAGTATATATGATCATAGTTGTCTATCTGCAAAAACCTAGGAGGAGTTTGTGAATAATCTCTAATTTAACCATACCCCACCTAACTTTAACCTATAAATCTAACCAAAATATACATATTTTTGAAAATTGAATATAGTTATCCAATTAGTACCTGAAGTGATAGTTTATGGTTATGGGGGTCTATATGCAAAACCGTAGGAGTTCTTGAACAAACAAATAAATAAACAAACAAACAGACAGAAAGATAAATGAAAGATTGTTTTCCAAGTACCTTGGGTTATAAGGTTTCAGAATATATACGGTTAAAGGGCTCTATCTACAAAAACGTAGTAGTAGTTCGTGAATAATCACTCGCCCAACCATAACCTACCTAACTTTGACCCTTATCCCTAATTAAAATATGTATATATTTTTAATTAAATATAATTATCCAAGTACCTGGAGGGATAGGGTATCAAAAGATATATGGTTATAGGGGTATATCTGCAAAACTCTAGGAGGAGTTCGCGATCAAACAAACAAACAAATAAACAGACAGACAGGGGCTTCTACTTTATTATAGTATATATATGTATATATCTGTATATATATATAAATATATATATATATATAATATATATATATATATATATATAATATATATATATATATATATATGTTTGATTTTATAAAACAGCATTCTGGAAGTTGTTGACTTTCTTTCTTGTATATTCTATTTTTATAATTATATTCTTCCCTTGGATAGGGTGGGCATAAACCAATTCCTTATATTTCTCCATTTTATTACACGACGTTTCGTCTCAAATAAGACATCATCTTGTATTTCTTTTTTTAAAGATAAAATATATAAGATACTACAAGTTTGAATTATATTGATTGTTGGAAATATACAATTTATATCTATAAATCAAATCTTAAAATTACATTTAAGTTTTACATTTAAATTGTAATTCTAAGATTTGATTTATAGATATAAGTTGTATATGTCCAACAATCAATGTAATTCAAACTTGTAGTGTCATAAATATTTATTGTATATTTAAAAACAGAAATACCAAAAGATGTCTTAGTAGAGACGAAACGTCATGTAATAAAATGGAGAATTATAAGGAATTGGTTCATGCCCACTCTATCCAAGGGAAGAATATAATTAGAAAAATAGAAAACACAAGAAAGAAAATCAACAACTTCCAGAATGCTGTCGTATTCAATCAAACATGTTTAAAAGAGAACCTGCTCCCAAAATACACCAATATATATATATATATATATATATATATATATATATATATATATATATATATATATATATATATATATATATATCTATACACACCTACGCCGACCAATACTACTTCACTTACCCTGGCAAAAAACAAACGATTTTATTCAGCTGCTCATATGTGCCAGATGTTATCATAAGACAAGTGGGCACTTTTGGTGAAATAATGAGGTGCAGAGCTTGTGATTCGCTTCCATGTTCACTGACAAAAAGACGCCCAACTCATCATGGGAACATATTTTGCGGGAGTTCGGAGGTAAACAATGACAGAATTGACGAGGCTGCTCAGTCGATATAGGATCTAGGCGAAGGTAGGGAAAGGTTTCCTAAATGAGCTGCATGTCGCTTAGAGGAAGGCTAGAGGTAATTTGGCTTGGCTCACCTTGCCTCTGAAGTCTGCATAACTCTGATGAAATTAGTCAGGCCTCAGCTATTTATTTATTCTATTTATTTATCTATTTATTAATTAATTAATTTATTTATTCATTTATGTATTTATTTATTCATTTATTTATTATCTATTTATCTATTTATGTATTCATTTATTCATTTATTATTTATTTACTTATTTATCTATTCTTTTTCTTTTATTTATTCATTTATTAATTATTTATTTATTTGTTTATTTATTTGATTTTGGAAGGCCTGTACTTTTTATATATCTACATATGTATTTATTAATCTATTTATTTACTAATCTATTATTTTTTTCTATTTATTATTATTATTATTATTATTACTATTATTTATTTATTTATTTATTATTATTATTATTTTTTTTTTTTTATCAAATCGGTCAACCTTGATATGTGGCCAACAATCTGAAAGAGCGACTTTTTATATCAGAAAGTCATCACAAATTTTTATACTTTATCTAATAACCTATATCCCCAAGAAGAAAATGCAGTACAAAATATTCTTTTACAACCGTATATCACTGTATTCTATGGTCACATGCATACGTACATAAAATAGGAATTGTTGATGTAAAGTCCAGAGTATTGGTTGTTATTTCTGTTATTTCCAGAATAACTTTGTGGAGTCAGTGGAGTCTTTACATTAATGTGGACATGGTTACATAGGGTCCTTACGGTTCAATGAATAATATCATTTATAGAATTATATCGGTCGAAAATAATGGTTAAATAGAAGTTCATACTCACATCAACCACGTGCCACGGAAGATAGCGTCGATTTTTCTAGATGGTCACTTTAGAAAACAAAATTACTGTTGCTAAATTACGGTTTTTAATGAAAATATGAATACTTCTTTATAAATCATTCAAAACGATCATAAATAATTTCTAATGCCCCACATACAATCAATCACATAGTTTGGGACTTAACTTATATGACGTTATGCAATTTAGCGATAAAAAAAAAAAAACAGTTTTCAGTGGTCCAGTAGCACTGTGTGGTCTAAGACGAGACAAAAAGTCACATCGGAGTTAAAGGGAGTTCCTTCAACATGGTCTTATGTTCCGGCAGAAGACTGGGCGTACTCCAACACAAAGGGGGTCTCAATCGATTGAAACTTCCTTCAGAATAGAGACCTACTATGTTAGCTGTGTTGTCTACCAAATATACAAAAGAAATAAAGTTTGTTACCATAGTAAAGGATTATATGTAAGGAGCTTGTGGTAAACTAATAATGAATTGAAATATTTTTAACTTTTTATCGCATAGCAGGTACATTTATACATTACTATACTTGTTTGACAAATATATATATATATATATATATATATATATACATTCTATTTCTATAAAACACAACATTCAATCTTTTATTACCCACTAGGGAGTTCAGTTGCCTATGGAAGGAAAAATTAATCGAGAGTCAAATAAAATGCAAATAACTGATTTTTTGTTTTTCTATATCTAGTTTCTTTTGTTTAGGAAATTCATATGATCTTGTTCATCTGGTGAAGTATTTGCTCATTTCATATTTTATTTTCATATGTGCTGGATTTTTTTTTTTTTTGACAACAAAACAAGCACCTGGCGCCGTGGGTGCTTGGCCTGCGGTGTTGCTCGCTTCGCTTCACTCGCGGGCTGCGCCCAGTTTTACCCGAGAAAGTAATGCTTCATAAAACCTTCAGAAACACTGTCTTCAATATGTTCATCAAAAAGTTCAAGACTGTCAAACATTTCATCGGAATATTGAAAATCTTTGTTGTTTCGTAGAGAATCATTGAACTTAATCACCTTTCGATGAAATTCCCGCACAGATTCCTTAACACGAAAATTTTTGGAATATTGAAAATCTTTGTTGTTTCGTAGAGAATCATTGAACTTAATCACCTTTCGATGAAATTCCCGCACAGATTCCTTAACACAAAATTTTTTGACAGCCTGGTATAAGCTTGGAAAAGTTTGGGCATGTTCATTCCGTAGTCGGCAACTCAAACTCTTATCATTTTGTAAAGCGGCTTTTGAAAATTTCCGAGTACCTGTAACCCACTTCCAAAATTTTTTTTGACGCTTCTTTTTGTCGGCTTCGGGTTCTAAAGGCATTGTTCCTGGTGACCTAATGGTAAGATTTGTTGCCCTCCATTTTTAACGCATAAATTTGATTACACACGTGTCCCTTTTTGCCGGTTCAGTGAGGGACTACACCCTGGTTCATTAAAAGACAGCCGGGAGCCTTTTTTTTTTTTTCTTTTTTTTTAGTTGTTATTAGATGAGGGTCCCATGTTGCTCCTGAAAAGCCCTGACGTATATGACGTAAAGTGATTTTAGGACCACAGAAAACCATTACATTTTCCTCCTCGCAGCCAAATTAAAAAAGACTTTCTAGTTTCTGATTTTTCAATTCTCCGGAAATTCAAAGTTCACTTCGACTATCTACAGAAGCCTGAAGATTCTTTCCTTCTCGAACTCGCCCTTTTTTTTTTTTCTTTCTTTTTTTTTCTTAAAGAGGAGACGTCGAGTGTTAAAAATGAGCAAAAAAATCTCTTCACGAAGGCCAAATAACAGTTGCCCACAAATACTAGAAAATGTCTAAAAGAACTAGTGACTAGCACAATTCTATTCCGGTTTCAAGCGGGTGCATCTTCCTTCCCACTTGCTTCAGAAGGTGTGAGCCACTCTTCGGGAGGTTTAAAGGGCACTGTCTCAGGAGGAACTGGAAAAATGATGGGGACTGCAAAGGCTCTTGGGCTGCTTTCTCTCGAGTTCTCCTTGCGCCAGTTCAAATGGGTGCTGGCGTTCTCGATGGTACTTTTCCTTTCTTGTCTCCAATTTCTTCTGTTTCTATCTCTTGTGTTGCTTTCCATCGAGTTCTCCTTGTTTCGCCAGTTCAAATTAGTGCTGCCGTTCTCGATGGTACTTATCCTTTCTTGTCTCCAATTTGTTCTGT
>NW_027467716.1:745579-750579 GCF_046742065.1 Oratosquilla oratoria
ACATGAAATATATATATGAACTGGCGCCAGTAAAAAAAATATATAGGACACTTGCCGGACGTCCGGGACATGAAACAATACAAAATACATATGAATTAGACAATAGACATAGGGCAATGGGAAGAACAAAACACCATTGGCTGAAAAATAACAATTGTAAATATAACAAAGATTACATCCCCCATCACAGGTACGCCAAACCCAATTGAGTCAGCGCCCAAGAAAATACATGATTTACAATAGTAAGGCTAGGGAGGGTACAAAACTTCACAATCCAATTACATACAAATACATACAAATACACACAAATACCTAGAAGAGGCTCACTCGACCATCAAGGCCTAGCACTTCGTGAACGTAGATGAAACGAGTGGCCTACAATAGGTGATACAATGGGAACATTGAGTGTTGGGGGAGGTCGGGTGAATGCAGGTATGGGCACCTGCGTCTTTTTAAGCCTGTCAGAATGGCAAATCTCACTAAGACCCGTAGATGGGTCAAAAACCCTGAATTTGTTGGGATGGAGCTGTTCTGTTACTAAAAAGGGACCTGTGAATTTACAATTTAATTTGGACTGGCGGTCCGGCATGCTCCTAAAGACATGATCTCCAACAATGATGTTCACAGGCTTAGCACGACCATGTTGGTGTTTTAACATGTCAGCCTTGGAAATAACAAGTTTGTCCCTAACAGACGCATAAATATCATGCAGCACATGACCCTGAAGTTTACTATAGTCATCCACATTGTAGAGGGGACGAGCAGGACTGTCAAGCATGTCATAAGGGAGTCGTTTCTCTGATCCAAAGACTACATAATGGGGCGTTTTTCCCGTGGAAGCGTTTATGGTGCTGTTGATACAAGCACTAACATGGGGAAGCCAATCCTCCCAAGACTCATGAAAATGACTAGCAAGGTGACGTAAGATCTCAAAAATATTCCTGTTTGTCCTCTCTACAAGGTCATTGGACGCCGGATGATAAGCAGTAACAAAAGTTTGTTTAATGCCGTAACGTGCACAAATGCCTGCCAAAACCTCGTTCTTAAATTCAGCCCCATTATCACTAAGGAGCACCGAAGGAGTGGTGTATGGACATAACACATGGGAAACTAAAGCATGTGCTACAACTGGTGCAGATTTGTTACGTAAGGGAGCTAGGACCACAAAACGACTAAAATGGTCCACACATACAAGGACATACACAGAGCCCTGTGTGCTACGAGGCAGTTGCAAAAGGTCTATAGCTACAGTCTGAAAAGGGCGAGAAGGAATAGGGTACTCTAAAATAGGAGCAGTGCTCGTAGAACCTTTGTTCTGGGCACAAGAACTACACCGGGCCACATGAGAGGCAATGTCTAGTCGCATTTTAGGCCAATAATACTTCTTCCGTGCCATAGCCAGAGTTTTGTCACGACCTGGGTGACCAGCCTGAGGGGCATCATGAGCAAGGGACAAAACAATGGGAACTAAAGACTCAGGGATCACTAGCTGCGCCACATCCTGCTCAAACACTTTCACGTTACGAATGAGAACTTCGTCCTGCAGGGAAAATTGGTAAAGAGGTACTGGTAAAGCTGGTAAGGTGGAATCATCACCAGATTCCAAAGCATAAATGACAGCAGACCAGACAGGGTCTTCACGCTGAGCTTTTACCAGATCCTGCAGGGAAAAGTTGTCAATCACGGTAACAGCAGCAAGAGGGATATTCCGTGAAAGCGCATCAGCAACATGATTAGCACGCCCGGGCAAATGCTTTAGGGTTGGATTGAATTCCTCAATCGTGAGGAACCATCTGGCTAGGCGACCTGACAGATTCTTTCCTTGAAAAAGCTGAGTGACAGCAGTGTGGTCCGTGTAGACCGTAATAGGATATCCAAAAATGATATCACGGAAGTGCTTTAAAGCCCACACCACAGCCAGGGCCTCTAAATGAGTAACAGAGTAACGGGACTCAGGCTTGTTTAGAATGCGACTAGCATATGCAATAACATGAGGTCTACTTCCATCTACTTGTTGCATAAGTACAGCTCCAATACCTGTACCAGAAGCATCTGTACAAATAGTAAATGGGATACTATAATCAGGGAAAGCCAATAAGAGCAAGCTTCAAAGAATCAAAACTTGTCTGATGGACATCACGCCACTGGAAGGAAGAGTCCTTCTTGAGAAGGCGAGTGAGAGGGGAAGCAATTGAAGCAAAGTCTTTAATGAATGCACGATAGTAGTAACCTGCAAGCCCAAGGAAGGACCGTACATTTTCAACCGACTTCGGAACAAGGAAGTCTCTGACTGCCTTGATCTTTTCACCAGTGGTATGGATACCATGTTTGTCTACAACATGACCTAGAAACTGGATACTAGCCTTGAAAAAGGAACACTTGGGTAAGTTGAGTTTTAACCCAGCTTCAGCAAACCGTTGCAAGACCATGGACAACATAGAAAAATGGCTCTCCACATCTTTGAAAACAAGAATCAAATCATCCAGGTAAACAAAAAGTCCATTCCCAATTAAGCCATGAAATATAGAGTTAACTAAACGCTGGCAAGTCAAAGGAGCATTCCGCAAACCCATGGGGCAACGAAGCCATTCATAGTGCCCATTGGGAGTCGAGAAGGCCGTGATCTTACGAGACTTCTCCTCTAGGGGTGTCTGCCAAAAACCTGCTTTTAAATCTAAAGTGGTGAACACTGTATTACCATTGCCAATGGACTGAAGAAGCTCGCTTAAGATAGGCAGAGGATAATGATCAGGAAGAGTGACCTCATTGACTTTCCTATAATCAACCACAGGATGAAAAGATCCATCCTTCTTAGGCACCAGGAGAAGAGGCGAATTCCACTCGGAGTGGGACTCCTGTACTACACCTTCACTCAACAAATCGTCAACCAAGGACTGGGCTATAAGCTGACGAGAGTGAGGCAACCTGTAAGAAGGGACGTAAACAAGACGAGTGCCTGGCTGAAGGTCAATTCTATGAACCACACGATCCGTAACCCCTAACGGATCACCTGGTAAAGCCAAAGACTGACGGTGGGTAATTAGCAGGTCAAGGAGACGAGGTGTCTCTATGCTTACAGAAAGTGTGAACTGAAGATGGAAATGTTTTTAAACCGAAAATCGACAAAATTTTGAAAATATTTTAAATGCTTATTTTTATACTTTCTTTGTGTAGGAATATGCAAATAGTAAATTTACTGCATTATAATCATGTAATGGGTATCTTGGTATGGTAATAATAACTTTTGATTGGCTGGGGGTCCTCGGATGGAACTTAAATATCTGGGGGGGTCCTTGGCATGGTAAAGTTTGAGAACCACTGCTATGGAGCCAATACCTCTTGCTCCTCGTAGTCAAATTAAAAGACTTTCTATTCTCTGATTTTTTAGTTTTCCGGAACTTCAAAAGTCCACTTCGACCCTGTCTGCAGAAGCCTGAAGATTCTTTATTTCTCGAATTCGCCCATTTTTTTCTTAAAGAAGAGGCGTTGAGTATAAAAAATTGGCCAAAAAATCACTTCACCAAGGCAATATAACAGTTTCTCACAAATCCTAGAAAACGTATAAAAACTGACGACCAGCACAAATTCATTTCCAAATTCAAATGGGTGTAGATTTCTTCCCACTTGCTTCAGTAGGTTTGAGCCATTCTTGAGGAGGTTTAAAGGGCACAGTTTCAGGAGGAACTGGAAAAATTATGGGAACCCTGAGAGAAATACAGGATATCTTCCCTGGATCATCCACGTTCTTGCTGGTATTTAGCCTTTCTTCTCTCCAGTTTTTTCTTTGGACGTCTTGAAAGGCTCTTCGACAGCCTTCCCTCCAGTTCTCTTTAGGCTGTTGAGGAGAGAAAATTCTTGAGCGGACTCTGAGGGAACTATAAAGTATTTTCCCGAAGTCGTCCGCCTTCTCTCTGGTGCATTGCCTTTCTCCTCTCCAATTTTTTTCTTTGACGTCTTTAAAGGCTCTTGGGCTCGTGGTGTCCCTCCAGTTTTTGTTCCGCCAATTCAAATTCGTCTCTGCGGTCGACATGTTTCTCCTAACAAATTCTACGTACTCGGCGATTCAATAACCTTGAGAATCTTCTTTCAGAAACAAAATCTCAGATTACGATATGACAAACACGAGTGTGCATAATGAATATATATATATATATATATATATATATATATATATATATATATATATATATATATACTGTATATATATACGTATATATATATATATATATGTATGTGTGTGTGTGTGTGTGTGTGTGTGTGTGTGTGTGTGTGTGTGTGTGTGTGTGTGTGTGTGTGTGTATATATATATATATATGTACATATGCATAGATATGTATATATATATATATGTATATATACATAGATATGTATATATATATAAATATATATATATATATGTATATGTATATATATATATATATTGTATGCATATATATATATGTATATACATATATATATACATATATATATATATATATATATACATATATATATTGCAGTAAATTACAAGGCACACGTGAAAATGATATGCAGAAAAAAAACACTGGGAAATAAGAAGCTTAGTCAGAACGTTTTCGTCTATTTAAGACATTATCAATCATTCCTTGATGATGTATCAAAAAAACGAAAATGGACTAACCTTCTTACTTCCCCGAGTTTTTTTCTGCACACACACACACACAGACTCACACACACCTCTATAGATGTATATATATATATATCTATATATATTGAGATATATATATTTATATATATATATATCTATATATATATTATATATATATATATATATATTTTATGTATTATATATGTATGTATATATATAACATATATATATATATATATGTATATATATATGTATATACAGACACAGTCACATACATATACATATACATAGGTGTATATATACACATATATACATATATATATATACACATGCACACATACATATGTACACATATATATATATATATATATATATATATATATATATATATATA
>NW_027467716.1:753079-755579 GCF_046742065.1 Oratosquilla oratoria
GAAACCTTTACCCTAAACAATATATATTTTTCAAATGAACTATTGTTATCCAAGTACCTGGAGTGATAGGGTATCAGAATATATATGGTTATCGGGGTCTATATGCAAAACCATAGGAGGTGTTCGTGAACATACAAACAAACATACAAATAAACAAATTGACAGTCAAATGAAAGATACTAATCCAAGTACCTTGGGTTATAAGGTTTGAGAATACATATGTTTTTAGGGGGTCTATCTACAAAAACTTAGGAGGAGTTCGTGAATCTTAACCATGTTCAACCTAACTTTAACCCTTAACCCTAACCAAAATATATATAATTTTGGAAATTGAACATAGTTATCCAAGTACCTGAAGTGATAGGGTATCAGAATATGTATTGTTATGGGGGTATATATGCAAAACCCTAGGAGTTCTTGAACAAAAAATTAAATAAACAAACGGACAGACAGATAAATGAAAGATAGTTTTCCAAGTACCTTGGGTTATAAGGTTCCAGAATATAAACGGTTAAAGGGGTCTATCTACAAAAACCTAGTAGTAGTTCATGAATAATCTCTCGCCTAACCATAACCCACCTAACTTTAATCCTTAACCCTAATCAAAATATATATATAATTTTTGGAAATGAAATATAGTTATCCAAGTACCTGGAGGGATAGGGTATCAGAATATATGTGGTCATGGGGGCCTATCTACAAAACCCTAGGAGTTCGTGATCAAACAAACAAACGGACAGAGAGACAGATAGTGTAAATATATATATATATATATATATATATATATATATATATATATATATATATATATATATATATATGCCACCTTCTACGCCGAATAATACTATTTTACTTACACTGGCAAAAAATTATTTTATTCAGCTGCTCATGTCTGCTGCCAGATGTTATCAAAAGACATGTGAGCACTTTTGTTGAAATAATGAGGTGCAGAGCTTGTGATTCGCTTTCATGTTCACTGACAAAAAGACGCCCAACTCCTCATGGGAACATATTTTGCGGGAGTTCGGAGGTAAACAACGACAGAATTGACGAGGCTGCTCAGTCGATATAGGGATTAGACAAGGGTAGGGAAAGGTTCCCTAAATAAGCTGCACGTCGCTTAGGGGAAGGTTAGAGGTAACTTGGCTATTCGTGAGGTCATTTGGTAGAAAATTGTTTGATCACTTTTGGCACAAGGTCGCAAAACACTTCCTATCAGGAGGCTAGAAGGGTGTCCCTAATAGAGGATTTTCTAGCGTGGAATTTAATGAATAGTGTACTTGGTCCAACTCGCCGGTGGCAGGGATCAAACCTCCGTCATCTCGACCTTCGCCGCAAGTTGTGGCACCCTAAACCGTTCACAAATTCGGTTCGGGTTCCAGTTTGTGTAACTGCTGCTCAGTACAGTAGTCCAGCTTTTCATTATCTCGGGCCTGTCAGTCATGGCAAAGCTGAGAACTGATTGACTGGAAGCAGTAGATCCACCAGCCTCAGCTATTTATTTACTTGTTTATTGATTTATTTGTTTATTTATTAATTTATCCATTTATTCATTTATTTATTTGTTTAATTTTGGAAAGCCTGTACCTTGAGTAATAGTTGAAGGCAGCATTTTTTATTGATCTATTTAATGGATCTTATTTCGTTTAGTTATTTATTTATTATCTTATTTTATTTCATTTATCTATTTATTTATTTTATCTTGTATATTTATTTATTTATCATCTTATTTTATTTCACCTATTTATCTATTTGTTTATCTATCGTATTTATTTATTTTTCTAACTTATTTGTTTATTTAGAATTTTTTGTAAAATCAGTCAACCTTGATATGTGGCCAACAATCTGAAACAGCAACTTTTTACATCAGAAAAAGTCAACACAAATCTTTATACTTTATCAAGGAACCTATATCCCCAAGAAGAAAATACAATACAAAATATTCTTTTACAACCTTATATCACTGTATTATATGGTCACATGCATACGTACATAAAATATTACCAGAACAGTTTTGTGGAGTCAATGGAGGCTTTACACTAATGTGGACATGGTTACATAGGGTCCTTACGGTTCAATGAATAATATCATTTATAGAATTATATCGGTTGAAAATAATGGTTAAATAGAAGTTCATACTCACATCCACCACGTGCTACGGAAGATAGAGTCGATTTTTCTAGATGGTCACTTTAGAAAACAAAATTACTGTTGCTAAATTACGGTTTTTAATGAAAATATGAATACTTCTTTATAAATCATTCAAAACGATCATAAATAATTTCTAATGCCCCACATACAATCAATCATATAGTTTGGGGCCGAACTTATATGACGTTATGTAATTTTGCGATTTAAAAATAAAAAAAACAGTTTTCAGTGGTCCAGTAGCACGGTGTGGTCTAAGACGAGACAAAAACTCACATTGGAGTTAAAGGGAGTTCCTTCACCATGGATTTCTGTTCCGGCAGAGGACTGGGCGTAGTCCAGAATAGAGCCC
>NW_027467716.1:760579-763079 GCF_046742065.1 Oratosquilla oratoria
TACATATACATATATATATATACATATATATATATATATATATATATATATATATATATATATACCTATATTTCACAAGACGAAAATGTAGTAGCACATTTAGTAAAATGTTTTAATTACCCACTGTCGGAGAAACAAAGCAAAAGAAACAGGTGAACTGTATATTTCGACCACTACCGTGGTCCTCTTCAGCAGATAGATACAAGTTAAGATGTACAAGAATATATACAATAAGAGAGGTACAAAGTAGGAACAAGAGGAGGTGGCTCAAGTCACATGTCCGAGGTGAGGCGGATTCGGTAAAGGTAATAATTTTTTCACAGCATAGGTTGTTATACAATCAGGTGACCATTGCCCTTTTGATGTATTAAAATTTGGCAAGTGTTTAATAAGGAAAGATTCAACTATCTTTCTCCTGAAGCTACAATTC
This sequence comes from Oratosquilla oratoria, assembly GCF_046742065.1. Lineage (NCBI taxonomy): Eukaryota > Metazoa > Arthropoda > Malacostraca > Stomatopoda > Squillidae > Oratosquilla > Oratosquilla oratoria. The sequence continues at coordinate 761,010 of NW_027467716.1, forward strand.
GATTTATAAATTATTTCTGGATTGTTCCAATCTATGCGGTGATCTTTTGTTGATGTATGGAGGAAGACCGCGGAGTTGTTTTGTGCATACCTGACAGAGTTTTTGTGCTCTTTTACCAGTTTGACCCCAGTAGACCTCATTACAATCTCTACAAGGTAGCTTATATACTCCTGGGTTATTATCTATTTTGGGTTTATGATGTATATTTACTACTTTGTGAAAAATGTTATTTGGACAGTTGAAGACCAATTTAATTTTATATTGTGGTAACATGTTAGAAGCTTCGTCCAGTAAATGGTTGTATGGGATCTTTATACAAGTATTGTCCCAATTGTGCTGGTTGTTTGTTTGGGAAGAGTTCTTATAATAGCTGATTTTTGCCTTGCTAAGAGCTTTTGTCAACAACCAAGTTGGATAACCTAATTTGCCCAATTGTAAGTTTATTGTATCTAATTCTTTATCTAAAAATTGAACGCTAAAAATTCTTAATGCTCTTAAATAGAGGCCCGAAGCAACACTAAGTTTAACCCTTTCTGGATGGTAACTAAAAAAATGTAAATAGCTACCAGTATGCGTGGGCTTTCTATATACTGTAAAATCCAAATGTCCATGACTTCTGATCACTAGTATATCCAGAAAGGGAATGCTGTTGTCCTCTTCCCATTCAACTTTAAATTTTATACTGGGTGACAAATTATTAAGTTTGAAGTGAAAGTCATTAAATGGTCCCCAACTATCGTCCCAAAACGTAAGAATATCATCAACGTATCTAAACCAGATCATGTCGGGTGGTTTTATGTCCGGAAACAGTAGATCCACCAGCCTCAGCTATTTATTTACTTTTTTTCATTTTTTTTTATTCATTTATTTATTTGTTTGTTTAATTTTGGAAAGCCTGTACCTAGAGTAATGGTTGAAGGCAGCATTTTTTATTTATCTACTTATTGGATCTTATTTCCTTTAGTTGTTTATTTATTGTCTTATTTTATTTCATTTATTTATTTATTTATTTTATCTAATTTCGTTTATTTATTTATTTATTATCTTATTTTATTTCATTTGTTTGTTTATCCATTTTATCTTATTTCGTTTAGTTATTTATTTATTATCAAATTTCATTTCATTTATTTATTCATTTATTTTATCTTATTTCGTTTATTTATGTTTTTATCTTATTTTATTTCACCTATTTATCTATTTGTTTATCTATCGCATTTATTTATTTTTCTAACTTATTTATTTATTTTGACTTTTTTGTAAAATCAGTCAACCTTGATATGTGGCCAACAATCTGAAACAGCGTCTGTTTACATCAGAAAAACAGTCAACACAAATCTTTATACTTTATCAAGTAACCTATATCGCCAAGAACAAAATACAATGCAAAATAGCCTTTTACAACCGTATATCACTGTATTCTATGGTCACATGCATACGTACATAAAATAGGAATTATTAATTTAAAGTCCAGAACACTGGTTGTTAATTCTACTATTACCATAACTTTGTGGAGTCTTTTGAGTTTTTACACTAATGTGGACATGGTTACATAGGGTCCTTACGGTATAATGAATAAAATCATTTATAGAAATATATTAATCGGAAATAAATGTTAAATGGAAATTCATACTCACATCGACCACGTACCAAGGTAGATACTGTCGATTTTTCTAAATGGTCCCTTTGGAAAACAAAATTGCAGTTGCTAAATCACGGTTTTTAATAAGAATATGAATACTTCTTTCTCAATCATTCAGAACGATAATCAATAATTTGTCAAGCCCCACAAACGATCAATCCATAGCTTAGGGCCAAACTTTTATGAGGTTATGCAATTTAGCGATTTAAAAACAGTTTTCAGTGGTCCAGTAGCACGGTGTGGTCTAAGACGAGACAAAGACTCCCAGTGTTGGCCATCGGAGTTAAAGGGAGTTCCTTCAACATGGTCATCTTTTCTGGCTGAGGACTGGGCGTACTCCAATCATAAAGGGGGTCTCGATCGATTGAAACATCCTTCAGAATAGAGACCTACTATGTTAGCTGTGTTGTCTACCAAATATACAAAGGATA
>NW_027467716.1:780579-813079 GCF_046742065.1 Oratosquilla oratoria
TATATATATTTTTTGGAAATGAAATATAGTTATCCAAGTACCTGGAGGGATAGGGTATCAGAATATATGTGGTCATGGGGGTCTATCTACAAAACCCTAGGAGTTCGTGATCAAACAAACAAACGGACAGAGAGACAGATAGTGTATATATATATATATATATATATATATATATATATATATATATATATACATATATATACATATATATATATTGTTACGGGCGGCTGGTATGTGAAGAGACGTTACGTATAACGTCTAAGTGCTTAAGAACCAGCTCACTTCTAGAAGCCACTGTAGGACTGAACTATCTGGTCAGGGCCTAGATAATTCGTAAGACTAGAAGTAAAGGTAACAAAGAAGATTCCAGGAAAGGAATATTAAACTAGCGATAAAACTAGTAAACGAAATTATTAATGGAAAATATTTACAGGCAATCAACACAAAAGAGAATGGGCAGTAGGGTCAATGGGACCGTTACATGATTATGGAAATTATCGTTCAAATAAGAAACACAAGATAAGTATGCAATATGGTACTATCTAAGTACAAAGTGATCAGGAACATGCATCAGAATAAGTAATAAGTACAAATATAAGTAAAGTAATGCAATGTATATCAGACACGTAATGTAGGCAAAAAGGGTGATCACTTCACACCAATCGTCTCATGAGTCCAAACTTGTATTTTTATCAAGAGATCAATAGAGCGAAAAATGACTACGAGTCAGCGATTTCCACCGCTTATATACCATTGGACCGGAAGCGGGATACTTCCGGTTAAGGGTGCGGGTGAGGAGGAGGGTAAGTTAACACGTCAACATGGGTAGTTTTAGGACCCTCGACTCGCTTGAACAATCTATTTATTTAGTAACTGTCAAATCTGTGCGCTCCGAACTATTCAGGATTTCGCTTGTCTGTTTGTTCTACAAGAGTGCGCACCTCTCCGCACGTAGGCAAAATTACATATAGTGGACGGGCGTTACTGCTTAACATTGTTACAATACATACATAGACAAGAAATATGAACATAGTTATGTAATACAAAGGAACACAATTCTATAACATAATTACACATATGACGTAATATCTAATATTACGTTACACCTCCACCGTTTGGGAAAGCTTTTCACTTTCTGTTGAAAAGCTATGTTCTAGAAAGTATGGAGTAGTTCTTTTGCGCAGGGGACAGCTTCTTGCTGTAGTAGGCGATAGTGTGAAGAACTTCGTTGTGTTCTTGCAAGAGGGCGGCACCGATACCGGTGTCGCTGGCGTCGACTTGCAGAAGAAAGGGTCGTTGGAAATCGGGTGCCCTTAGAACTGGTGCGTTAGTGAGAAGGGACTTCAGGTTTTTGAAGGCCGTCTCACAGGTAGGCGTCCACACGAAGTCGTGGTCTTTTCTCAACAGGTCAGTCAATGGTTCTGCTACATCTTGTTTCTCAGATAAGTGAAGATTTTGTAGTATCTGGGAGTTTTCCAAGGGAATCTCAGGATGATTAGGCAGGTTATCAGGAGGCTCTTCCGATTTTATTGTGGTAGAGCTGTAAATTGGAATTGGATCTCTGGAATGATAAGGTTTTAAGGTATTTATGTGACAGAGACGGGAACTCTTTCTTCTGTCTGGAGTTTTGATTATGTAGTTGAGATCACTGGCTCTGGACAAGACTTCATAGGGTCCTTTGTATTTAGCCTGCAATGGATCTCCTGGTATGGGAAGATAAAGTAACACTTGATCTCCTGGAGAGAAAGTTCTAAGTTTAGAATTTTTATCATACCGACCTTTCATTTCTCGTTGAGCATTCGCCAAGTTCTCTCTTGCCAACTTCCAAGCTTCTAACAACTTCTCGGTGACCTGGGACACGTATTTCAAAGAAGGAACAGGTGGTTCTTCTTTCATCCATTGTTCATGAAGTATCTTTAGGGGACCACGGACTTCATGACCGAAGACTAATTCTGACGGGCTGAATCCAAGGCTTTCTTGAATTGTTGTTCGGGTGGCGAACAACAAAAAGGGGAGTCCGTCTTCCCAATTTCGAGTGTTCTCAGCACAGAAGATTCTTAACATTGTCTTGAGCGTTTGGTGAAAGCGCTCTAGAGCACCTTGTGATTGAGGATGATAGGCGGAGGAAGTTACATGATTTATACCTAGTGTTACAAGAGTTTCTCTAAACTTGTTGGAAAGAAAATTATTCCTTGATCACTTTGAATGTTCTTAGGAAATCCTACCATAGTGAAATATTTCAACATTTCTCTGATTATGTTTTGAGCTTTAATATTTTTCAAAGGAATTGCTTCTGGAAAACGAGTGCTCATACACATGATTGTGAGAATGTACCGATTTCTTTTACTTGAAGGAGGTAAAGGTCCTACACAGTCAATAAGAACTTTTTTAAATGGCTCTTCCATTACAGGAATGGGATGGAGTGGAGCTTCTACAATTTTCTGGTTGGGCTTACCTACAAGTTGACATGTATGACATGTTTTACAATATTGGGCAACATCTTTGACAACCGTGGGCCAATGGAAATGTTGGGTTATGTTGAACAAGGTCTTTCTTACCCCTAAGTGACCTGCTAAGGGAGTATCATGAGCCAATCTTAGAACATTATTCCTGAAACCAAGAGGGAGGACTATTTGATTCCTTACTTGCCATGGCTGGTCAGCGGTTGCGGTGGATGCTCTCCATTTTCGCATTAGGACTCCGTTTTCTATATAGAAACCTCGTGACATATTTTCAACTTCTTCTGGAGATGAAACAATCTCGTACAAATTTTTAAGAGAATGATCTGACTTCTGTTCTTTGATTAATTCTGCTCTAGATAGAGAAACTGGTGAAGAAGAAGATGGGTCAGTTTGGGAGAATAGGGATTCTAAATTATAAGTCTCCTCTTCAGATTTCTTGTACTGAGATCTGGTTACAGCGCAAGCGGGAAACAACTGTAAGTTATCTGAAGGTTCTACTGAGGTCTTGGGGTTATTTGTTATTAAGGGAGAAATGACTTTGCTTCCAGCGATGTCATTGGCCAACAATAAGGATATTCCTACTATGGGAAGAGAGTCTACTACTGCTACTTTAACCATTCCGGTTGTTAAATCAGACCGCAAGAAAACATTATGTAATGGACATTTTACAATTCCTCCAACTCCTTCTATCAATATATCATAACCTGTATATGACTCACCCAGATTCTGCAAGACAGAATTTAAAATCAGACTTTGCTTTGCTCCTGTGTCTCGGAGTATGGAAATAGGATATTGTTGTGAACTACTACTATGAGATATAGTTCCTGAAGATACAAATGGTTTGAAACAAGGATCATGATCTGATGAGGGGGGTTCTACATTACTTGACAATACCGGCTTCTTTGGTAGTGTATCCTGAATAGAGGATTTTGAATCGTCTGATTTTATATTACTTACAAGAGTTGGTGTCTTATTGGAGAATGAGGGTGTCAGTCTCTTTCTGCAATTAGAAATGTGATGGCCAACCTGTTTACAATATGAACAAGTTACAGGGGGATTAGTCTTAAACCTTTCCATTCTTTGCCAAGGTTGGTTTGGAGGATATTGATTGAAATCAGACCTGTAACTGAAATGTGATGGGCTAGACTGATTTTCAAAGCGTTTCTTTGGGGACCAAGGATCAGAGTATTTTGTTGAATCTGGAATATATGACTTTGACTTTTGGGATTCCATTTGTCTTGACTTAGGTTTATGATTTAGTGTGAACTCATCAGCCAATACAGCAGCTTTAGTTAAAGTTTCGGGAACATGATCATCTATAAAAATCCTAAGATCTGTCTCAAAGGTATTCTTAAACTGCTCCAATAAAATCAACTGTTTAAGTCTATCTAAGGTGTCCGTTTCACTAGCCAAACACCACCTATTGAATAACCTCTCTTGTTGAGCCGCATATTCTACGTATGTTAACTGAGGTGTCTTCCTATAATTACGGAATTTCTGTCTATAGGCCTCTGGTATTAGTTCATAAGCTTTTAAAATACAAGCTTTCATATTATCATACTCGCTTTCTGCTTCTGAAAGAGAAGTATAAATTTGCTGAGCCTTACCCTTAAATTGCGTTTGAATGATTAATGGCCAATTTTCTTTAGGGATTTGTAACTGTTGCGCCAATTTTTCCCACTGAAGAAAGAAAATTTCTGGCTCTCCTTCTGAAAATTTGGGTAAAAGTTTTACATACTTTGAAATATCTATATGACCTTCCTGAACTACGGGTTGTCTATCAACAATCCTAGCTTCTACTTCTGTCTTCTTTAATTCTAACTCTACTTGTTTCACTTTAGCTTCCTCTTCTCTAGCTTTAAATTCTGCCAATTTGATTTTAGTTTCCTCTTCTCTAGCTTTAAATTCTGCCTCAATTTGCATTTGTTTCAGTTTAGTTTCCTCCTCTTTAGCTACTTGTTTCACCTTAGCTTCCTCTTCTCTAGCTCTAAATTCTGCCTCAATTTGCATTCGTTTCAGTTTAGTTTCCTCCTCTTTAGCTTTAAATTCTGCCTCAATTTGCATTTGTTTCAGTTTAGTTTCCTCCTCTTTAGCTTTAAATTCTGCCTCAATTTGGATTTGTTTCAGTTTAGCTTCCTCCTCAATTTCTACTCTCCTGACCTTTAATTCAATCTCCTTAATCTTAAGTTCGGTTAGTCGTGCCTCTATTTCTAACCTATTTGAAGGAATTTGTATAGCTGTAATCTCTTCTGGAGATAAGATCTCATCTTCGATCAGATTTTCAACAAGTTCCTGAAGTATTTTTTTCTTTCGTAAACTTGTATCAATGTCTACTCCAAAGTGCTTGCCTATTTCTATCAAAGTGTCTTTAGTTTGTTTCTTTAAGAAACTTACCTTGGGATTTTGAACGAATTCTTGAACTATATAATCCATCTCTATAAGAATGTGTTAAATACCTGATCCAATATCCTGGCAAGGTCGCCACTTTGTTACGGGCGGCTGGTATGTGAAGAGACGTTACGTATAACGTCTAAGTGCTTAAGAACCAGCTCACTTCTAGAAGCCACTGTAGGACTGAACTATCTGGTCAGGGCCTAGATAATTCGTAAGACTAGAAGTAAAGGTAACAAAGAAGATTCCAGGAAAGGAATATTAAACTAGCGATAAAACTAGTAAACGAAATTATTAATGGAAAATATTTACAGGCAATCAACACAAAAGAGAATGGGCAGTAGGGTCAATGGGACCGTTACATGATTATGGAAATTATCGTTCAAATAAGAAACACAAGATAAGTATGCAATATGGTACTATCTAAGTACAAAGTGATCAGGAACATGCATCAGAATAAGTAATAAGTACAAATATAAGTAAAGTAATGCAATGTATATCAGACACGTAATGTAGGCAAAAAGGGTGATCACTTCACACCAATCGTCTCATGAGTCCAAACTTGTATTTTTATCAAGAGATCAATAGAGCGAAAAATGACTACGAGTCAGCGATTTCCACCGCTTATATACCATTGGACCGGAAGCGGGATACTACCTGTTAAGGGTGCGGGTGAGGAGGAGGGTAAGTTAACACGTCAACATGGGTAGTTTTAGGACCCTCGACTCGCTTGAACAATCTATTTATTTAGTAACTGTCAAATCTGTGCGCTCCGAACTATTCAGGATTTCGCTTGTCTGTTTGTTCTACAAGAGTGCGCACCTCTCCGCACGTAGGCAAGATTACATATAGTGGACGGGCGTTACTGCTTAACATTGTTACAATACATACATAGACAAGAAATATGAACATAGTTATGTAAAACAAAGGAACACAATTCTATAACATAATTACACATATGACGTAATATCTAATATTACGTTACAATATACATATATATATACATATATATATATATATATATATATATATATATATATATATATATATAAATATATATATGCCACCTACGCCGAATAATACTATTTTACTTACACTGGCAAAAAATGATTTTATTCAGCTGCTCATGTCTGCTGCCAGATGTTATCAAAAGACATGTGAGTACTTTTGGTGAAATAATGTGGTGCAGAGCTTGTGATTCGCTTTCATGTTCACTGACAAAAAGACGCCCAACTCCTCATGGGAACATATTTTGCGGGAGTTCGGAGGTAAACAACGACAGAATTGACGAGGCTGCTCAGTCGATATAGGGATTAGACAAGGGTAGGGAAAGGTTCCCTAAATAAGCTGCACGTCGCTTAGGGGAAGGTTAGAGGTAACTTGGCTATTCGTGAGGTCATTTGGTAGAAAATTGTTTGATCACTTTTGGCACAAGGTCGCAAAACACTCCCTATCAGGAGGCTAGAAGGGTGTCCCTAATAGAGGATTTTCTAGCGTGGAATTTAATGAATAGTGTACTTGGTCCAACTCGCCGGTGGCAGGGATCAAACCTCCGTCATCTCGACCTTCGCCGCAAGTTGTGGCACCCTAAACCGTTCACAAATTCGGTTCGGGTTCCAGTTTGTGTAACTGCTGCTCAGTACAGTAGTCCAGCTTTTCATTATCTCGGGCCTGTCAGTCATGGCAAAGCTGAGAACTGATTGACTGGAAGCAGTAGATCCACCAGCCTCAGCTATTTATTTACTTGTTTATTGATTTATTTGTTTATTTATTAATTTATCCATTTATTCATTTATTTATTTGTTTAATTTTGGAAAGCCTGTACCTTGAGTAATAGTTGAAGGCAGCATTTTTTATTGATCTATTTAATGGATCTTATTTCGTTTAGTTATTTATTTATTATCATATTTTATTTCATTTATCTATTTATTTATTTTATCTTGTATATTTATTTATTTATCATCTTATTTTATTTCACCTATTTATCTATTTGTTTATCTATCGTATTTATTTATTTTTCTAACTTATTTGTTTATTTAGAATTTTTTGTAAAATCAGTCAACCTTGATATGTGGCCAACAATCTGAAACAGCAACTTTTTACATCAGAAAAAGTCAACACAAATCTTTATACTTTATCAAGGAACCTATATCCCCAAGAAGAAAATACAATACAAAATATTCTTTTACAACCTTATATCACTGTATTATATGGTCACATGCATACGTACATAAAATAGGAATTGTTGGTGTAAAGTCCAGAGTATTGGTTGTTATTTCTGTTATTACCAGAACAGTTTTGTGGAGTCAATGGAGGCTTTACACTAATGTGGACATGGTTACATAGGGTCCTTACGGTTCAATGAATAATATCATTTATAGAATTATATCGGTTGAAAATAATGGTTAAATAGAAGTTCATACTCACATCCACCACGTGCTACGGAAGATAGAGTCGATATTTCTAGATGGTCACTTTAGAAAACAAAATTACTGTTGCTAAATTACGGTTTTTAATGAAAATATGAATACTTCTTTATAAATCATTCAAAACGATCATGAATAATTTCTAATGCCCCACATACAATCAATCACATAGTTTGGGGCCGAACTTATATGACGTTATGTAATTTAGCGATTTAAAAAAAAAAAAAAACAGTTTTCAGTGGTCCAGTAGCACGGTGTGGTCTAAGACGAGACAAAAACTCACATTGGAGTTAAAGGGAGTTCCTTCAACATGGTTTTCTGTTCCGGCAGAGGACTGGGCGTAGTCCAGAATAGAGCCCAACTATGTTAGCTGTGTTGTCTACCAAATATACAAAGGAAATAAAGTTTGTTACCATAGTAAAGGATTATATGTAAGGAGAGTGTGGTAAATTAATAATGAATTGAAATGTTCTTAACTTTTTATGGCATAGCGGTTACATTTATACATTACTAAAGTTGTCTGACAATAATATATATATATATATATATATATATATATATATATATATATATATATATATATATATATAATATGTATATATGTATATATTTATATATATATATATATATATATATATATATATATATATATATATGAGGAGCTTGTGGTAAACTAATAATGAATTGAAATGTTAATTTTTTATCGCATAGCGGGCACATTTATACATTACTAAAATTGTTTGACAATAAATTATATATATATATATATATATATATATATATGTATACATTTTATTTTCATAAAACACAACATTCATTCTTTTATTACCCACTAGGGAGTCCAGTTGCCTATGGAAGGAAGAAATATTCGAGAGTCAAATGAAATGCAAATACTTGATTTTTTGTTTTTCTATATCTATTTTCTTTTGTTTATGAAATTCATGAGATCTTGTTCATCTGGTGAACTATATGCTCATTTCATATTTTATTTTCATATGTGCTGGATTGTTTGTTTGTTTGTTTTTTATTTATTTATTATTATTATTATTATTATTTTTAAACTAAAGACCCACACTCAGAAGGGACCTAACACATAAGACTTTTACGAAAGGATTTTTTTTTTTTTTTTTTTTTTTTAACAACAAAACAAGCTCCTGGCTTCGCCATCACGGCTGCGCCGTGGGTGCTTGGCTTCGCTCGCGGGGCTCTTCGCGCCCGGGCTACGCCCAGTTTTACCCGACAGAGTAATGCTTCATAAAACCTTCAGAAACACTGTCTTCAATTTGTCCATCAAAAAGTTCAAGACTGTCAAACATTTCATCGCAATTTTGAAATCTTTGTTGTTTCGTAGAGAATCATTGAACTTAATCACCTTTCGATGAAATTCCCGCACAGATTCCTTAACACGAAAATTTTTGGAATATTGAAAATCTTTGTTGTTTCGTAGAGAATCATTGAACTTAATCACCTTTCGATGAAATTCCCGCACAGATTCCTTAACACAAAAATTTTTGATAGCCTGGTATAAGCTTGGAAAAGTTTGGGCATGTTCATTCCGTAGTCGGCAACTCAAACTCTTATCATTTTGTAAAGCGGCTTTTGAAGTTTTCCGAGTACCTGTAACCCACTTCCAAAAAATTCTTTGGCGCTTCTTTTTGTCGGCTTCGGGTTCTAAAGGCATTGTTCCTGGTGACCTAATGGTAAGATTTGTTGCCCTCCTTTTTTAACGGTTAAATTTGATTACACACGTGTCCCTTTTTGCCGGTTCAGTGGGGGACTACACCCGGGTTCATTAAAAGACAGCCGGGAGTCTTTTTTTTTTCTTTTTTTTTTTCTCTTAGATGAGGGTCCCATGTTGCTCCTCAAAATCCCTAACGTATATGACGCAAAGTGATTTTAGGACCACAGAGAACCATTACATTTTCCTCCTCGCAGCCAAATTAAAAGAGACTTTCTAGTCTCTGATTTTTCAATTCTCCGGAAATTCAAATTTCACTTCGACCATGTCTGCAGAAGCCTAAAGGTTCTCTCCTTCTCGAACTCGCCCTTTTTTTTCTCTCTCTTAAAGAGGAGACGTCGAGTGTTAAAAATGAGCAAAAAGTCTCTTCACAAAGGCAAAATAACAGTTGCCCACAAATACTAGAAAATGTCTAAAAAGACTAGTGACTACCACAATTTCATTCCGGTTTCAAGCGGGTGCATCTTCCTTGCCACTTGCTTCGGAAGGTGTGAGCCACTATTGAGGAGGTGTAAAGGGCACTGTCTCAGGAGGAACTGGAAAAATGATGGGGACTGCAAAGGCTCTTGGGCTGCTTTCTCTCGAGTTCTCCTTCTTGCGCCAGTTCAAATGGATGCTGGCGTTCTCGATGGTACTTTTCGTTTGTTGTCTCCAATTTCTTGTATTTGCGTCTCCAAACAGTCTTGTGCCGCTTTCCATCCAGTTCTTCTTGTTTCGCCAGTTGAAATCAGTGCTGGCGGTCCCGCTGGTAATTTTCGTGTCTTGTCTCCAATTTCTTCTGTTGGAGGCTCCAAACGCTCTTGGACTTGTTTCCTCCGAGTTGTATTTGCTTCTCCAGTAGAACTTCGTCTCTGCGCTCGTCATCTTGATCCTGACAAATTATTACGACTTCAGCGATTCAATGACCTTGCGAATCTTTCAGAAAGAAAATCTCAGATTCTGATATAACAAACATGAGTGTGCAAAATGATTACTTACAAATGTCATCAAAATAATAACGTCATTATGTATACAATAGACTCACGCATTATTACACATGATATATATGTATGTATATATATATATATATACATATCTATATATATATGTATATATATGTATATATATACATATATATATGTATATATATATGTATATACATATATATATATGTATAGCTATCTAAATATATGTATCTGTATATATATATATATACATATGTATATATATATGTATATATATACATATATATATACATATATATATATATGTGTGTATATATTTATATATGTATATATATATATATATATATATATATATGTATATGTTTATATATATACACACATATATATGTATATATATATGTTTATACATATATATATACACATTTTATATATATATATATGTATATATATGTTTATATAAGTATATAATATATACACATATATATGTGTATATATATACATATATATGTATATATATATGTATACGTATATATATGTTTATATAAGTACATATATATACACATATATATATATATATATATATATATATATATATATATATATATATATATGTATATATATATATATAAGTAAAATTACCCGCGCGTTGCTGCGAGCTCGTGAATCATCCCTAACCTAACCATACGTCACCTAACTTTAACCCTTTACCCTAACCAAAATATATTTTCTAAATGAAACATTGTTATCCAAGTACCTGGTGTGGTAGGGTATCAGCATACATATGGTTGTGGGGGTCTATCTGCATAACCATAGGAGGAGTTCGTGAACATACAAACAAACAATCAAATTGACAGTCAAATGAAAGATAGTAATCCAAGTACCTTGGGTTATAAGGTTTGAGAATAAATATGATGATAGTGGTCTATCTGCAAAAACCTAGGAGGTGTTCGTGAATAATCTCTATCTTAACCATACATACATATACCAAGGCTCTTTTCCCCCTTACTAGGGAGGTAGCCAAAAAGGACAAGGCATAAAATCATTCCCACCCTTTCCATCCCCGAAAACACTCCACGCCCCTCCACCCTCAGAATATATATTGTTATGGGGTCTATATGCAAAACCCTAGGAGTTCTTGAACAAACAAATAAATAAACAGACAGACAGATAAATGAAAGATAGTTTTTTAAGAACCTTGGGTTATAAGGTTTCAGAATGTATACGGATAAAGGTGTCTATTTACAAAAACCTAATTGTTCCTGAATAATCACTCGCTTAACCATAACCAACCTAACTTTAACCCTTATCCCTAATCACGATATATATATATATATATATATTATATATATATATATATACATATATATATATATATATATATATACATATATATATATATATATATATATACACACATATATTTTGGAAATGAAATATAGTTATCCAAGTACCTGGAGGGATAGGGTATCAGAATATATATGGTTGTGGGGGTCTATCTCCACATATATACATACATACATATATATACATATATATATACATATATATACATATATATATACATACATATATATATATATATATATATATATATATACATATATGTACACATAAAAATTGCGACAAATGCTATATTGGTCAGACTGGATAAGAATTAAAAGTAAGGTTAAAACAACATCAGTATAGCGTCAAGAGTGGGCAAATTTCTAATGCTTTATTTATTCACCTAAGGAATTTTAATCATTGTATAAATTGGGAGGGTGCTAAAGAAATTGTTAAAGATAAGTCATATTTGACGAGAAATATGATAGAATCCAGTCTGATCAAAGATACATTTATCAATAACTTAAATTTAAGTCATGGTATGTATAAATTAGAAAATTTTATTGTGAAAAAAGTAGTAGCCCAAACGTCCGCTGCCGCGAACGTGTCAGGTTGACATTAGAGCCTCACAACCTTTCCTGGTTCCCTCCCTGACCTCCTACTCTTTGTATATATTCTTGTGTACATTTTCTTTTCTATGTACCCTGAGGATGTCTGAATAGACGAAAGCGCTTGGTCATCAGTTTTTCTTTTTCCTTGGTGGTTTTTCCGCATATTTAGAATCACGAGTTTATTTGATTTCTCATGCATATATTATATATATATATACGTATATATATATGTATATATGCATACATATATATATATATTATATGTGTATGTATATATATATGTATATATATACATATCTATATATATATATATATATATATATATATGTATATACAGACACACATACACATACATATACATATACGTATAAATATATACATATATACATATATATATACACATGCACACATACATATGTACATATATATATATATGTATATATATACATATATATATATATATACATACATAAATGTACATGCATACATATACATATACATATATACATACATATATACACATATGTACATATATATACATATACATATATGTATACATATATATACATATATACATGTATATACATATATACATATATAAACATATATACATATATATACATATACATAAATATACAAATACATACATATACATATATATATATATATATATATATATATATATATATATATATATACATATATTTTACAAGACGAAAATGTAGTAGCACATTTAGTAAAATGTTTTAATTACCCAGTGTCAGAGAAACAAAGCAAAAGAAACAGGTGAACTGTATATTTCGACCACTCCTCTTCAGCAGATAGATACAAGTTAAGATGTACAAGAATATATACAATAAGAGAGGTACAAAGTAGGAACAAGAGGAGGTGGCTCAAGTCACATGTCCGAGGTGAGGCGGATTCGGTAAAGGTAATAATTTTTTCACAGCATAGGTTGTTATACAATCAGGTGACCATTGCCCTTTTGATGTATTAAAATTTGGCAAGTGTTTAATAAGGAAAGATTCAACTATCTTTCTCCTGAAGCTACAATTCGATTTATAAATTATTTCTGGATTGTTCCAATCTATGCGGTGATCTTTTGTTGATGTATGGAGGAAGACCGCGGAGTTGTTTTGTGCATACCTGACAGAGTTTTTGTGCTCTTTTACCAGTTTGACCCCAGTAGACCTCATTACAATCTCTACAAGGTAGCTTATATACTCCTGGGTTATTATCTATTTTGGGTTTATGATGTATATTTACTACTTTGTGAAAAATGTTATTTGGATAGTTGAAGACCAATTTAATTTTATCTTGTGGTAACATGTTAGAAGCTTCGTCCAGTAAATGGTTGTATGGGATCTTTATACAAGTATTGTCCCAATTGTGCTGGTTGTTTGTTTGGGAAGAGTTCTTATAATAGCTGATTTTTGCCTTGCTAAGAGCTTTTGTCAACAACCAAGTTGGATAACCTAATTTGCCCAATTGTAAGTTTATTGTATCTAATTCTTTATCTAAAAATTGAACGCTACAAATTCTTAATGCTCTTAAATAGAGGCCCGAAGCAACACTAAGTTTAACCCTTTCTGGATGGTAACTAAAAAAATGTAAATAGCTACCAGTATGCGTGGGCTTTCTATATACTGTAAAATCCAAATGTCCATGACTTCTGATCACTAGTATATCCAGAAAGGGAATGCTGTTGTCCTCTTCCCATTCAACTTTAAATTTTATACTGGGTGACAAATTATTAAGTTTGAAGTGAAAGTCATTAAATGGTCCCCAACTATCGTCCCAAAACGTAAGAATATCATCAACGTATCTAAACCAGATCATGTCGGGTGGTTTTATGTCCGGAAACAGTAGATCCACCAGCCTCAGCTATTTATTTACTTTTTTTCATTTTTTTTTATTCATTTATTTATTTGTTTGTTTAATTTTGGAAAGCCTGTACCTAGAGTAATGGTTGAAGGCATCATTTTTTATTTATCTACTTATTGGATCTTATTTCTTGTAGTTGTTTATTTATTGTCTTATTTTATTTCATTTATTTATTTATTTATTTTATCTAATTTCGTTTATTTATTTATTTATTATCTTATTTTATTTCATTTGTTTGTTTATCCATTTTATCTTATTTCGTTTAGTTATTTATTTATTATCAAATTTCATTTCATTTATTTATTCATTTATTTTATCTTATTTCGTTTATTTATGTTTTTATCTTATTTTATTTCACCTATTTATCTATTTGTTTATCTATCGCATTTATTTATTTTTCTAACTTATTTATTTATTTTGACTTTTTTGTAAAATCAGTCAACCTTGATATGTGGCCAACAATCTGAAATGGCGTCTTTTTACATCAGAAAAACAGTCAACACAAATCTTTATACTTTATCAAGTAACCTATATCGCCAAGAACAAAATACAATGCAAAATAGCCTTTTACAACCGTATATCACTGTATTCTATGGTCACATGCATACGTACATAAAATAGGAATTATTAATTTAAAGTCCAGAACACTGGTTGTTAATTCTACTATTACCATAACTTTGTGGAGTCTTTTGAGTTTTTACACTAATGTGGACATGGTTACATAGGGTCCTTACGGTATAATGAATAAAATCATTTATAGAAATATATTAATCGGAAATAAATGTTAAATGGAAATTCATACTCACATCAACCACGTACCAAGGTAGATACTGTCGATTTTTCTAAATGGTCCCTTTGGAAAACAAAATTGCAGTTGCTAAATCACGGTTTTTAATAAGAATATGAATACTTCTTTCTCAATCATTCAGAACGATAATCAATAATTTGTCAAGCCCCACAAACGATCAATCCATAGCTTAGGGCCAAACTTTTATGAGGTTATGCAATTTAGCGATTTAAAAACAGTTTTCAGTGGTCCAGTAGCACGGTGTGGTCTAAGACGAGACAAAGAGTCCCAGTGTTGGCCATTGGAGTTAAAGGGAGTTCCTTCAACATGGTCATCTTTTCTGGCTGAGGACTGGGCGTACTCCAATCATAAAGGGGGTCTCGATCGATTGAAACATCCTTCAGAATAGAGACCTACTATGTTAGCTGTGTTGTCTACCAAATATACAAAGGATATAAAGCGTAGACTCAGAGGTGACTTGATACAGGTCTTTAAGATTCTAAAGGGAATTGACAATATCAAAAGTGACAAAATGTTCACATTGAATGAGAATCAGACAAGAAACAATGGTCTCAAACTATCCGGTAATAGATTCAATTTGGAAGCAGGTAGAAACAACTTTGCCATCCGTGTAGTTAATGAATGGAATAAACTTCCTGCACAGGTAGTGCAATGTAGTTCAGTTCGAAGCTTTAAGACTCATTTAGATAATCACCTAAGCAAGATGCTGTAATGATTATAATTTATTTTTGCTTTATCATTTGTCGTTTGATTTTCATTTATTATTAGTTATGTGCCAATTTATTATTATTTACTGTTTACCTGTTTGTTTGCTATTCAACTATACCTATGCATTTGTTTATGTATTTTGTTTGTTGCATACATTATTATATATTTTTTTATTATTGTTATTATTCTATTATTATTATGATTTTTTTTTCGCATCCGACCTAGATATGGACCAAAAAGTCTCCTGTCGGCATGCTCCGCCTTTGTAATCCTTTGTAAAGTTCGTTACCATAGTAAAGGATTATATGTAAGGAACTTGTGGTAAATTAATAAATTGAAATGTTCTTAAGTTTTTATCGCGTAGAGGGTACACTTGCACATTACTAAAATTGGTTGACAATTAAAAAAAAAACCATATATATATGTTTAATTTTCATAAAAGACACCATTCAATCTTTTTCCTACCCACTAGGGAGTCCAATTGCTTTTGGAAGGAAAAAATATTCGAGAGTCAAACAAAAATAGATATGATTTATCTTTTTTTATATCTATTTTTTTATGTAATTCATACGATCTTGTTCATCTATTAAACTATTTGCTCATTTCATATTTTATTTTCATATATGTTGTATTGTTTTTTATTCTTGTTTGTTTAAATTTGATTTCATATATATATATGTACCGTTTGACTTGTACGAAAGGATTTTTTTTTTTTTTTTTTTTGACAAGAAAATGAAGGTTCCATGCTGTTCTCCAGAAACCCTGACATGCATGACGTAAAGCAATTTCAGAACCACAGAGAGCCAATACCTTTTCCTCCTCGCAGCCAAATTAAAAGAGACTTTCTAGTCTCTGATTTTTCAATTTTGCGGAACTTCAAAGTCCACTTCGACCATGTCTGCAGAAGCCTGAGGATTCTTTCCTTTTCAAACTCTCCTAGTTTTTCTTAAAGAGGAGGCATCGAGTGTCAAAAATGAGCAAAAAATTTCTTCACCAAGGCAAAATAAGTTCCCTACAGAAAGTAGAAAATGTATCAAAATCTGGACATCACAAGGGTATTTCCAATTTTAACCGGGTGCAGCTTCCTTACATCTTGGCTCAAAAGGTGTGAGCCACTCCTTTGGAGGTGTGAAGGGTATAGTCTGCGGAGGAACTGGAAAAATCTTGGGGACTCGAAGAGATGCATAGGAGATTTTCCCGAGGTTGTCCGCGTTCCCGCTGGTACTTTGACTTACTCTCCAATTTTTTTGTTGGACATCTCGCAAGGCTCTTCGGCTGCCTTCCCCCCAGTTCTGTTTAGTGTGCTGAGGAGAAAAAGTTCTTGTGCGGACCCTGAGAGAACTGTAAGGTATTTTCCCAAGGTTGCCCGCGTTCTTGCTGGTACTTTGTCTGCCTTCTCTCCAATTTTTTTCTTCGCTGTCTTGAAAGGCTCTCGGTCTGCTATCATTCCAGCTCTTGTTTCGCCAATTTAAATTCAGGCTTGCGTTCGTCATGTTGCTCCTGACAATATCTACGTCCTCAGCGATTCAATGACCTTGAGAATCTTCTTTCAGAAACAAAATCTCAGATTCTGATATGACAAACACGAGAGTGGAAAATGAATGTTTACAAATGTCATCAAAATAATAACGTCATTATGTATATAATAGACTCACGCATTATTACACATATTATATATATATATATATATATATATATGTATATATATATGTATATATATGTGTGTATATATATATGTATATATATGTGTATATATATATGTATATATATGTATATATATATGTATATATATGTATATATATATGTATATATATGTATATATATATATATATGTACATATATATGTATAATATATATATATGATGTAAGCGGAATAGGAAACACAGGAGTCTTAGTCTTGAGTTTATTCCTGACTAGTTTCGCAGGTATGCTTTTTCAAAGGAATATGTGTACAAACGGGCTGTGGGCATTATATACATGGGGTGGACCTCACCACCTCTCCGAGTTGCCATAGTTGGTGGCGAATGTGAACATCACATTGTGGCTCATGTAACAATGAAGACATTTTTACAATTAAATATAACACTAATACCAAAGAAATTATTAATAGAAAATGTAACAATAGTAATGATAACGATGAAGATAAATATTTAATTAATAATATTAACAATAATAACAAAAATGATAGTAGCAATACAGGAAATAATAACAATAAAATAAAAGTAATAATAATAAAAACAATAATAAAAATAAAAATGATAATACTAATAACCAAGAAATAAAAATTATTAATAGTAATTATGACAATAATAGTGAAAACAATGATAATTAAATATTTAAATAGTAACAATAATTATAACAATAATAATAATAATAAAGATAATGAAAGTAATAATAATAAAGATGGTAATAATAAAAATAAAAATGTAATGATAAAATTATAAATATAATGATAGAAATAATAAATAATAGTTATAATAACAATGATAATAATAATAGTGTTGAAAAAATAGTAACAAATAGCATTAAAAGAATAAATCATGATAAAAAGTTGGGGCAAGGTAGCATGGAGGAACTTCAGAGTGAAAGGAAGAAAGCTGGAGAGGGTAGGCCGAAGTGGGAAAAAGGTATCTACTTAGGGTCGGGGTCTGGGAAGCCATTCTTGGAGGGCAAGTGTCAACACTATCATTATTATCATTGTTATTATAACTATTATTTATTATTTCTATCATTATATTTATAATTTTATCATTACATTTTTATTTTTATTATTACCATCTTTATTATTATTACTTTCATTATCTTTATTATTATTATTGTTATTATTATTGTTACTATTTAAAT
Organism: Oratosquilla oratoria; assembly: GCF_046742065.1. Lineage (NCBI taxonomy): Eukaryota > Metazoa > Arthropoda > Malacostraca > Stomatopoda > Squillidae > Oratosquilla > Oratosquilla oratoria. The sequence goes on from NW_027467716.1 coordinate 798,719, forward strand.
ATCTAATTATCATTGTTTTCACTATTATTGTCATAATTACTATTAATAATTTTTATTTCTTGGTTATTAGTATTATCATTTTTATTTTTATTATTGTTTTTATTATTATTACTTTTATTTTATTGTTATTATTTCCTGTATTGCTACTATCATTTTTGTTATTATTGTTAATATTATTAATTAAATATTTATCTTCATCGTTATCATTACTATTGTTACATTTTCTATTAATAATTTCTTTGGTATTAGTGTTATATTTAATTGTAAAAATGTCTTCATTGTTACATGAGCCACAATGTGATGTTCACATTCGCCACCAACTATGGCAACTCGGAGAGGTGGTGAGGTCCACCCCATGTATTTAATGCCCGCAGCCCGTTTGTACACATATTCCTTTGAAAAAGCATACCTGCGAAACTAGTCAGGTATAAACTCAAGACTAGGACTCCTGTGTTTCCTGTTCCGCTTACATCGACCTGTCAGAATGTCTCAACATTTATATATATGTATGTATATGTATATATATATATATATATATATATATATATGATATATATATATGTATATATATATACATATGTATATATATATATGTATGTATATATATATATATATATATATATGTATATATAATATATACATACATATATATACATATATATACATATATGTATATATACATGTGTATATATATATATACATATACATACATATATATATATATATACATATATGTATATATACATATGTGTATATATATATATATGTATATATATATTTATGTATATGTATATATATATATATGTATATATACATATGTATGTATATATATATGTATTTCACACACACACATATATATATATATATATATATATATATATATTTATATGCAAAAATAATCTTAATAACGCGTGACTAAATAATATTGCAGAAAGCACAGGGAAAATAATGTCGGAATACTAGACGTTTTCGTCTATTACGACTATTACGACTCTGAGGATGTCGTAATAGACGAAAACGTTTAGTATTCCGACTTTATTTTCCCTGTGGTTTTTGGAATATATATATATTATATATATATATATATATATATGTATATATATATATATATGTATATATATATATATATATATATATATATATATATATGTATATGTATGTATACATACAATGACCTTGAGAATCTTCTTTCAGAAACAAAATCTCAGATTATATATATATATATATGTATATATGTATATATATATATTGTTACGGGACGGGCTGGTTATGTGAAGAGACGTTACGTATAACGGATAAGTGCTTAAGAACCAGCTCACTTCTAGAAGCCACTGTAGGACTGAATTATCTGGTCAGGGCCTAGATAATTCGTAAGACTAGAAGTAAAGGTAACAAAGAAGATTCCAGGAAAGGAATATTAAACTAGCGATAAAACTAGTAAACGAAATTATTAATAATTTGGAAAATATTTACAGGCAATCAACACAAAAGAGAATGGGAGTTGGGTCAATGGGACCGTTACATGATTATAAGAATATGGAAAGTATCGTTCAAATAAGAAACACAAGATACGTATACAATATGGTACTATCTAAGTACAAAGAGATCAGGGACATGTATCAAAATAAGTAATAAGTACAAATATAAGTATAATGCAATGCAATGTATGTAAGACACGTAATGTAGGCAAAAAGGGTGATCACTTCACACCAATCGTCTCATAAGTCCAAACTTCTATTTTTATCAAGAGATCAATATGCGAGAAATGACAAGGTGTGAGTGATTTCCACCGCTTATATACCATTGGACCGGAAGCGGGATACTTCCGGTGAAGGGTGCGGGTGAGCGCAAAGGGGGGAGGGAGGGTAAGTTAACACACGTCAACATGGGTAGTTTTAAGACCCTCGACTCGCTTGAACAATCTACTTATTTAGTAACTGTCAAATCTGTGCGCTCCGAACTATTCAGGATTACTTTGCTTGTCTGTTTGTTCTACAAAAGTGCGCACATTTCTCCGCACGTAGGCAAGATTACATATAGTGGACGGGCGTTACTGCTTAACATTGTTACAATACATACATAGACAAGAAATATGAACATAGTTATGTAATACAAAGGAACACAATTCTATAACATAATATGACGTAATATCTAATATTACGTTACACCTCCACCGTTTGGGAAAGCTTTTCATCTTCTGTTGAAAAGCTACGTTCTATAAAGTACGAAGTAGTTATTCGGCGCAGGGGACAGCTTCTTGCTGTTTTAGGCGATAGCGTGAAGAACTTCGTTGTGTTCTTGCAAGAGGGCGGCACCGATACCGGTGTCACTGGCGTCGACTTGCAGAAGAAAGGGTCGTTGGAAATTGGGTGCCCTTAGAACTGTTGCGTTAGTGAGAAGGGACTTCAGGTTTTTGAAGGCCGTCTCACAGGTAGGAGTCCACACGAAGTCGTGGTCTTTTCTCAACAGGTCAGTCAATGGTTCTGCTACATCTTGTTTCTCAGATAAGTGTCCTACTTTTATCTGAAGATTTTGTAGTATCTGAGAGTTTTCCAAGGGAATCTCAGGAGGATTAGGCAGGTTATCAGGAGGCTCTTCCGATTCTATTGTGGTAGAGCTGCAAGCTGGAATTGGATCTCTGGAATAATAAGGTTTTAAGGTATTTATGTGACAGAGACGGGAACTCTCTCTTCTGTCTGGAGTTTTGATTATATAGTTGAGATCACTAGCTCTGGACAAGACTTCAAAGGGTCCTTTGTATTTAGCCTGCAATGGATCTCCTGGTATGGGAAGATAAAGTAACACTTGATCTCCTGGAGAGAAAGTTCTAAGTTTAGAATTTTTATCATACCGACCTTTCATTACTCGTTGAGCATTCGTCAAGTTGTCTCTTGCCAACTTCCAAGCTTCTAACAACTTCTCGGTGACCTGGGACACGTATTTCAAAGAAGGAACTGGTGGTTCTTCTTTCATCCATTGTTCATGAAGTATCTTTAGGGGACCACGGACTTCATGACCGAAGACTAATTCTGACGGGCTGAATCCAAGGCTTTCTTGAATTGTTGTTCGGGTGGCGAACAACAAAAAGGGGAGTCCGTCTTCCCAATTTCGAGTGTTCTCAGCACAGAATATTCTTAACATTGTCTTGAGCGTTTGGTGAAAGCGCTCTAGAGCACCTTGTGATTGAGGATGATAGGCGGAGGAAGTTACATGATTTATACCTAGTGTTACAAGAGTTTCTCTAAACTTGTTGGAAAGAAAATTACTTCCTTGATCACTTTGAATGTTCTTGGGAAATCCTACCATAGTGAAATATTTCAACATTTCTCTAATTATGGTTTGAGCTTTGATATTTTTCAAAGGAATTGCTTCTGGAAAACGAGTGATCATACACATGATTGTGAGAATGTACTGATTTCCTTTACTTGAAGGAGGTAAAGGTCCTACACAGTCAATTAGAATTGTTTTAAATGGCTCTTCCATTACAGGAGTGGGATGGAGTGGAGCTTCTACAATTTTCTGGTTGGGCTTACCTACAAGTTGACATGTATGACATGTTTTACAATATTGGGCAACATCTTTGACAACCGTGGGCCAATGGAAATGTTGGGTTATGTTGAACAAGGTCTTTCTTACCCCTACGTGACCTGCTAAGGGAGTATCATGAGCCAATTTTAGAACATTATTCCTGAAACCAAGAGGGAGGACTATTTGATTCCTTACTTGCCATGGCTGGTCAGCGGTTGCGGTGGATGCTCTCCATTTTCGCATTAGGACTCCGTTTTCTATATAGAAACTTCGTGACATATTTTCAACTTCTTCTGGAGATGAAACAAACTCGTACAAATTTTTAAGAGAAGGATCTGACTTCTGTTCTTTGATTAATTCTGCTCTAAATAGAGAAACTGGTGAAGAAGAAGATGGGTCAGTTTGGGAGAATAGGGATTCTAAATTATAGGTCTCCTCTTCAGATTTCTTGTACTGAGATCTGGTTACAGCACAAGCGGGAAACAACTGTAAGTTATCTGAAGGTTCTACTGAGGTCTTAGGGTTATTTGTTATTAAAGGAGAAATGACTTTTCTTCCAGCGATGTCATTGGCCAACAATAAGGATATTCCTACTATGGGAAGAGAGTCTACTACTGCTACTTTAACCATTCCGGTTGTTAAATCAGACCGCAAGAAAACATTATGTAATGGACATTTTACAATTCCTCCAACTCCTTCTATCAATATATCATTACCTGTATATGACTCACCCAGATTCTGCAAGACAGAATTTAAAATCAGACTTTGCTTTGCTCCTGTGTCTCGGAGTATGGAAATAGGATATTGTTGTGAACTACTACCATGAGATATAGTTCCTGAAGATACAAATGGTTTGAAACAAGGATCATGATCTGATGAGGGGGGTTCTACATTACTTGACAATACCGGCTTCTTTGGTAGTTTATCCTGAATAGAGGATTTTGAATCATCTGATTTTATATTACTTACAAGAGTTGGTGTCTTATTGGAGAATGAGGGAGTCAGTCTCTTTCTGCAATTTGAAATGTGATGGCCAGCCTTTTTACAATATGAACAAGTTACAGGGGGATTAGTCTTAAACCTTTCCATTCTTTGCCAAGGTTGGTTTGGAGGATATTGGTTGAAATCAGACCTGTAACTGGAATGTGATGGGCTAGACTGATTTTCAAAGTGTTTCTTTGGGGACCAAGGATCAGAGTATTTTGTTGAATCTGGAATATATGACTTTGACTTTTGGGATTCCATTTGTCTTGACTTAGGTTTATGATTTAGTGTGAACTCATCAGCCAATACAGCAGCTTTAGTTAAAGTTTCGGGAACATGATCATCTATAAAAATCCTAAGATCTGTCTCTTAAGGTATTCTTAAACTGCTCCAATAAAATCAACTGTTTAAGTCTATCTAAGGTGTCTGTTTCACTAGCCAAACACCACCTATTGAATAACCTCTCTTGTTGAGCCGCATATTCTACGTATGTTAACTGAGGTGTTTTCCTATAATTACGGAATTTCTGTCTATAGGCCTCTGGTATTAGTTCATAAGCTTTTAAAATACAAGCTTTCATATTATCATACTCGCTTTCTGCTTCTGAAAGAGAAGTATAAATTTGCTGAGCCTTACCCTTAAATTGTGTTTGAATGATTAATGGCCAATTTTCTTTAGGGATTTGTAACTGTTGCGCCAATTTTTCCCACTGAAGAAAAAAAAATTCTGACTCTCCTTCTGAAAACTGGGTAAAAGTTTTACATACTTGGAAATATCTATATGACCTTCCTGAACTACGGGTTGTCTATCAACAATCCTAGCTTCTACTTCTGCCTTCTTTAATTCTAACTCTGCCAATTTGATTTTAGTTTCGTCCTCTCTTGCTATTTGTTTCACTTTAGCTTCCTCTTCTCTAGCTTTAAATTCTGCCTCAATTTGCATTCGTTTCAATTTAGCTTCCTCCTCAATTTCTACTCTCCTGACCTTTAATTCTAACTCCTTAATCTTAAGTTCGACTAGTCGTGCCTCTATTTCTAACCTGTTTGAAGGAATTTGTATAGCTCTAATCTCTTCTGGAGCTAAGATCTCATCTTCGATCAGATTTTCAACGAGTTCCTGAAGTAATTTTTTCTTTCGCAAACTTGTATCAATGTCTACTCCAAAGTGCTTGCCTATTTCTATCAAAGTGTCTTTAGTTTGTTTCTTTAAGAAACTTACCTTGGGATTTTGAACAAATTCTTGAATTATATCATCCATCTATAAAAGAATGTGTTAAATATCTGATAAAATATCCTTGGCAAGGTCGCCACTTTGTTACGGGACGGGCTGGTTATGTGAAGAGACGTTACGTATAACGGATAAGTGCTTAAGAACCAGCTCACTTCTAGAAGCCACTGTAGGACTGAATTATCTGGTCAGGGCCTAGATAATTCGTAAGACTAGAAGTAAAGGTAACAAAGAAGATTCCAGGAAAGGAATATTAAACTAGCGATAAAACTAGTAAACGAAATTATTAATAACATGGAAAATATTTACAGGCAATCAACACAAAAGAGAATGGGCAGTTGGGTCAATGGGACCGTTACATGATTATAAGATTATGGAAAGTATCGTTCAAATAAGAAACACAAGATACGTATACAATATGGTACTATCTAAGTACAAAGAGATCAGGGACATGTATCAAAATAAGTAATAAGTACAAATATAAGTATAATGCAATGCAATGTATGTAAGACACGTAATGTAGGCAAAAAGGGTGATCACTTCACACCAATCGTCTCATAAGTCCAAACTTCTATTTTTATCAAGAGATCAATATGCGAGAAATGACAAGGTGTGAGTGATTTCCACCGCTTATATACCATTGGACCGGAAGCGGGATACTTCCGGTGAAGGGTGCGGGTGAGCGCAAAGGGGGGAGGGAGGGTAAGTTAACACACGTCAACATGGGTAGTTTTAAGACCCTCGACTCGCTTGAACAATCTACTTATTTAGTAACTGTCAAATCTGTGCGCTCCGAACTATTCAGGATTACTTTGCTTGTCTGTTTGTTCTACAAAAGTGCGCACATTTCTCCGCACGTAGGCAAGATTACATATAGTGGACGGGCGTTACTGCTTAACATTGTTACAAGAAATATGAACATAGTTATGTAATACAAAGGAACACAATTCTATAACATAATTACACATATGACGTAATATCTAATATTACGTTACAATATATATATATATATATATATATGTATATATATATATATATGTATATATATATATATATATATATATATATATATATAATACATATATAACCAAAATATATTTTTTTTTATTAAAAATAGTTATCCAAGTACCTGGAGTGATAGGTTATCAGAATATATATGGTTATGGGGGGTCTATCTGCAAATTCCTATGAGTTCGTGAACGTACAAACAAACAAGTTGACAGTCAGATGAAAGATAGTAATCCAATTACCTTGGGTTATAATGTTTGAGAATATATATGATTATAGTTGTCTATCTGCAAAAACCTAGGAAGAGTTCGTAAATAATCTCTAACTTAACCATACCCCACCTGACTTCAACCCTTAACCCTAACCAAAATATGTACATTTTTGAAAATGAAATATAGTTATCCAAGTAGTACCTGAAGTGATAGTTTATGAGAACATATATGGTCATGGGGGTCTATATGCAAAACCCTAGGAGTTCCTGAACAAACAAATAAACAAGCAAACCGATAGACAGATGGATGAAAGATAGTTTTCCAAGTAATTGGGTTATAAGGTTACAGAATATATACTGTTATAGGGGTGTATTTACTATATATATATATATACAGTATATATATATATATATATATATATATATATATATATGTATATATATATGTATATATATATATGTATATATATGTATATATAATATATATATATATATATATATATATATATATATAATATGCAACAATAATCACAATAACTCGTGACTAAATAATATTGCAGAAACCACAGGGAAAATAAAGTCGGAATACTAAACGTTTTCGTCTATTACGACTCTGAGGATGTCGTAATAGACGAAAACGTTTAGTATTCCGACTTTATTTTCCCTGTGGTTTCTGGAATATATATATATATATATATATATATATATATATATATATATATATATATATATATATATATATATATGCCCACCGTTGTTGTTACGCGGGTTGTTCTTAATTAAACAACGGTGTGGTCTATAAAATTCCTTGCAGAGATTGTAATAAATTTTATATTTGACAAACTGGAAAAAGCTTGGAAACAAGGATTTCCCAACATAAATATAGTGTAAAATCTGCCCAGGAAAACAATGCGTTATTCCAACATAAATCATTAAACAACCATCACATTGATTGGTCTAATGCTACAATTTTAGCTAAAGGGAAAAGCTTGCAAGAAAGTAATATTATAGAATCTTGCTTAATATCAGGCTCTTTTGACACAAATGTAAATTTAAGCTATGGTCATTTTAAATGTGACAAATTGATAACCCAAATGGTCACTGAGATCTTTCCGCCGGACTGACTTTTGTGTGGGTCAGGTCGATAGGGGTAAGGTCATCCCCCCTCCTCACATTGTATTGTCTCCCCCTTTCCCCCCCCCCTATGGTTGACACCTGATGCTTCTACTTAAAAACCCATACTCTGTATCTCTTGTCATTTAGTCTTAAGATGTAATATACGAAAGTACTTACTGTCTACAATTTTCTTTTCTCCTGTTGTTATTTTGAATTTTTGTATATATATATATATATATATATATATATATATTTATATATATATATATATGTATGTATATCTATATATATGTATATATATATACATATATAGATATATGTATATGTATGTATATATACAATGACCTTAAGAATCTTCTTCCAGAAACAAAATCTCAGATTATGTATATATATGTGTATATATATATATATATATATATATATATATATATATATATATATATATATAATACATATATAACCAAAATATTTTTTTTTTTATTAAAAATAGTTATCCAAGTACCTGGACTGATGGGGTATCAGAATGTATATGGCTATGGTGGTCTATCTGCAAATTCCTATGATGAGTTCGTGAACGTACAAACAAATGGACAGCCAGATGAAAGATAGTAATCCAATTACCTTGGGTTATAATGTTTGAGAATATATATGATTATAGTTGTCTATCTGCAAAAACCTAGGAAGAGTTCGTGAATAATCTCTAACTTAACCATACCCCACCTAACTTTAACCCTTAACCCTAACCAAAATATGTACATTTTTGAAAATGAAATATAGTTATCCAAGTAGTACCTGAAGTGATAGTTTATGAGAACATATATGGTTATGGGGGTCTATATGCAAAACCCTAGGGGTTCTTGAACAAACAAATAAACAAACAAACCGATAGACAGATAAATGAAAGATAGTTTTCCAAGTAATTGGGTTATAAGGTTACAGAATATATACTGCTATAGGGGTCTATTTACAAAAACCTAGGAGTAGTTTGTGTATAATCACTCACCTAACCATAACCGACCTAACTATAACCCTTAACCCTAATCAAAATATATATATATATTTTTAATGAAATATATATATAATTATCCAAGTACCTGGAGGGATAGGGTATCAAAATATATATGGTTATGGGGGTCTATCCGCAAAAATGTAGGAGGTCGCGATCAAACAAACAAATAAACAAACAGACAGACAGGTCGTTCTACTTTATTATAGTATATATATATATATATATATATATGTATATATATATATATATATATATATATATATATATATAGTGAACACACTAATAGCGTGTGTTCACAAATGCGTAAGTAACCACTAGGAAAAGTAAACTAACGAAGCAGAGCGCTTTCGTATAATTACATCTTCAGTGCAGATACAAAGAAGGAATTATAAAATGAAGAAACAAGGTACAGAATATATGACATAAAGAAGAGGGCATTCGGAGAGGTAGTGGAAGAAGTACACGTAACGGACGTTTGGGCCGTCCTGGTAGCCAACAAGTATGGGACAACTGCTCATAATTTATATTACAATATAACAATTTTGAAATTTCATGAGAAATAAAACTATTTAATTTGTACAAACCTTGATGAAGATTAACATTTATCCCATTACTAGATTTGATCAAACTGCATTAAATAAAAAATAAAAATTTATGTTGTTGTTGTATGTGATGACTTTAGCGTTATCCCAGTCAACTTGTTGGCTACCAGGACGGCCCAAACGTCCGTCACGTGTACTTCCACTACCTCTCCGAATGCCCTCTTCACTATGTCATATATTCTGTACCTTGTTTCTTCATTTTATAATTCCTTCTTTCTATCTGCACTGAAGATGTAATTATACGAAAGCGCTCTGCTTCGTTAGCTTACTTTTCCTAGTGGGTACTTACGTATATATATATATATATATATATATATATATATATATACACTGTATATATATTAAAATGTGGATGTGCTGTGTCTTGCGACACTGCTTCTGACCCAGGGCAGTGGACAAGGTGCAGGGATGACCCGTCATCCAGGAGGTGCTAAGATAAGAGGGAGGGTGGAGTGGTGTGGAGTGTATTCAGGGTTGTAATGGGTGAGAATGATTTTATGCCTTTTCCTTTTCAGCTACCTCCCTTGAAAGGGGGAAAAAAGCCTTGGTATATGATGTATGTATGTATGTATATGTATATATATGTATATATATATATGTGTATTTATATATGTATATATATATGTATATATATATGTATGTATATATGTATATATATAGATATATACATATATATATACATATATATATATATATATATATATATATATATATATATATACACCCCTTCTACGCCGAACAATACTATTTCACTTACCCTGGCAAAAAACAAACGATTTTATTCAGCTGCTCATATCTGCCAGATGTCATCAAAAGACATGTGTGCACTTTTGGTGGAATAATGAGGTGCAGAGCTTGTGATTCGCTTTCATGTTCACTGACAAAAAGACGCCCAACTCATCATGGCAACATATTTTGCGAGAGTTCGGAGGTAAACAACGACAGAATTGACGAGGCTGCTCAGTCGATATAGGGTCTAGACGAGGGTAGGGAAAGGTTCCCTAAATAAGCTGCACGTCGCTTAGGGGAAGGTTAGAGGTAACTTGGCTTGACTCACCTTGCCTCTGAAGTCTGTGTAACTCTGATGAAAGTAGTCAGGCTGCCATACGGTAAGGTGCGGTAAGTGTGTAAAGTGCCTCTTTTGTATCTAACTTCTGATTAAACTTTAACCAGGCTCTCGCACTCTGTGTTAAGGGGTATTTGTTGATACATTATGACTGGCGCCATATAATTGTATTCTACTGTTTGGTCTTCGAAAGTTTTCTGGTAGAAAATTGTTTGATCGACTTTAGCTCAACGTCGGAAAATTTCCCTATCAGGAGGCAAGGACGGTGTCCCTCACAAAGGATTTTCTCTCGTGGAATTAAATGAACAATGTCCTTAGTCCAACTCGCCGGTGGCAGGTAGCGAACCACCATTATCTCGACCTTAGCCCCAAGTAGTGATACCCTAAATCGCTGGCAAACACCAGCAAGGTTCGAATTCCAGTTTGTGTAACTGCCGCTCAGTACGTCAGTCCAGCTTTTCATTATCTCGGGCCTGTCAGTCATGGCAAAGCTGAAAACTTATTGACTGAAAGCAGTACATCCACCGGCCTTAGTTACTTATTTATCTATTATCTATTTATTTGTCAATTTATCTATTTTTTTTTTTTTTTTTTTTTTTTTTTTTGTAAGGTTTGTACCTTGAGTAATAGTTGAAGGTAGAACTTTTTATTTATTTATTTCTTATTTATTTATTCATCATATTTTATTTCGTTTTTTATTTATTCAATTATTTATTTATTCTATTATATTTTATTTATTCATTTATTTATTCATTTATCTATTAATCTAATTAATTTATTTATTCATTTATTTATCTTATTTATGTACTTATTTATGTACTTATCTATATATTTTTATTCATTTATTTATTTATCGATCTATTCATCTATTCATTTATTTATTTATTTGTAAAATCAGTCAACCTTGATATGTGGCCAACAATTCGAAACAGCAACTTTTTACATCAGAAAAAGTCATCACAAATCCTTATACTTTATCAAATAACCTATATCTCCAAAAAGAAAATACAGTACAAATCTTTTACAACCGTATGTCAGTGTATTCTCTGGTCACATGCATGCGCACAGAAAATGGCAATTATTAATTTAAAGTCCAGAACATTGGTTGTTATTTCCGTTATTACCAGAACAACTTTTTGGAGCCAATGGAGTTTTACACTAATGTGAATATGGTTACATAGTTTCCTTACGGTATAATGTATTAGCGCATTTATAGAAATATATCAGTCGAAAATAGATATAAAATAGAAGTTCATAATCACATCAACCACGTGCCACAGTAGATACTGTCGATTTTTCTAGATGATCGCTTTAGAAAACAAAATTAAAGTTGCTAAATCACGGTTTTTAATAAAAATATGAATACTTCCTTATAAATCATTCAGAACGATCATAAATAATTTCTAATGCCCCACAAACGATTAATCACGTAGTTTAGGATCAAACTTTTGGAACGTTTTGTAATTTAGCGATTTAAAAACAGATTCCAGTTGTCGCGTAGTGGAGTTTTGTCTAAGACGAGACAAAAACTCCCAGTCTTCGCCATCGGAGTTTCTTCAACATGGTCTTCTGTTCTGGCTGAGGACTGGGCGTACTCCAACATATAGGGGGTCTCGATCGATTGAAACTTCGTTCAGAATAGAGCCTATTACGGTAGCTGTGTTCATTATCATAGTAAAAGATTATGTGTAAGGAGCTTGTGGTAAACTAATAATGAATTGAAATGTTCCTAACTTTTTATCGCATAGAGGGTACAGTTATACATTACTAAAATTGTTTGACAATAAAAAAAAACATATATATATATATATATATATATATATATATATATATATATATATATATATATATATATATATATTTAATTTTTTTTTTTTTTTTTTTTTTTTTTTTTTTTTTTTGTGTGTTTTTTTGTTTTGTTTTTTTTTTTTTTTTTTTTTTTTGTGTTTTTTTTTTTTTTTTTTTTAACTAAAGGCTCACACTCAGAAGGGACCTGACACACAAGAAAAAGTTGATCAGCCGTACCAGTTGACTTTTACGATTTTTTTTTCTTTCTTTTACAATAAAATTAGGGTCCCATGCTGCTCCCAGAAGCCTTGACATATATGACGTAAAGCGATTTCAAGACCATAGAGAGCCAATACCTCTTCCTCCTCGTAGTCAAATTAAAAGACTTTCTATTCTCTGATTTTTTAGTTTTCCGGAACTTCAAAAGTCCACTTCGACCCTGTCTGCAGAAGCCTGAAGATTCTTTATTTCTCGAACTCACCCCTTTTTTTTTTCTTAAAGAGGAGGCGTCGAGTATAAAAAATTAGCAAAAAATATCTTCACCAAGGCAATATAAAAGTTTCTCACAAATCCTAGAAAACTTATAAAAACTAAAAACCAGCACAAATCTCTTTCCAATTTCAGCTTCGAGGAGGTTTAAAGGCACAGTTTCAGGAGGAACTGGAAAAATTATTGGAACCCTCAGAGAAATACAGGATATCTTCCCTGGATCATCCGCGTTCTTGCTGGTTTTTTCTTCTTTCTTTCTTTGGACGTCTTGAAAGGCTCTTCGAAAGCCTTCCCTCCAGTTCTCTTTAAGCTGTTGAGGAGAGAAAATTCTTGAGCGGACTCTGAGGGAACTATAAAGTATTTTCCCGAAGTCGTCCGCGTTCTCTCTGGTGCATTGCCTTTCTCCTCTCTAAATTTTTTCTTTGACGTCTTTAAAGGCTCTTGGGCTCGTGGTGTCCCTCCAGTTTTTGTTCCGCCAATTCAAATTCGTCTCTGCGGTCGACATGTTTCTCCTGACAAATTCTACGTACTCGGCGATTCAATAACCTTGAGAATCTTCTTTCAGAAACAAAATCTCAGATTACAATATAACAAACAAGAGTGTGCAAAATGAATATATATATATATATATATATATATATATATATATGTATATATATATATATATATATATATATGTGTGTGTGTGTGTGTGTGTGTGTGTGTGTGTGTGTGTGTGTGTGCGTGTGTGTGTGTGTGTGTGTATATATGTACATATACATAGATATGTATATATATATATATATTGGTAGGAGGCCATGTTGTATACATGATTTCAAGAAATCTACAGCGACAATGGCGTTGTTGAGTTTATATTGGAGCTTTAATTTCTCTCGTGCAACAAGTTTCTGTGGTGGTTCCAAATAGATGAGAAGGTGTCCAAAAGACATTGGGTGCAGTTTTCTCTTTTTTAATTCTCCTATACGTATTTCGACCTTACTCGGTCATCCTCAGGGAGGGAGTAACAATAGTTGGTGATTACAGGGTTTAAATACAGGCCGTACATTGGCCGAACACTGGGAGAGGTCATTTCAAGTAGCCGTGATCCGTAGCGCTGCGTACGTGGAAGTAGCAACTTCCTTGTGGATTGTGGAAAGGGGTGTTATTGTTTGTGTTATGTGCGTCTACTGCTTGGGAGTGTGGTTGTGGGCATGAGTTGTATGTTAATGGAAAGTTTCTCGATGTATATGTTCACTGCTTCGGCCACCTTAAGGCGAAGGGGGTTGTGGGCTTTGTAGATTATTTTAGTGTTTTCGTTTAGTGTTTGTCTGGTGATGGTGGTTTTGTGTTCTTT
>NW_027467716.1:830579-838079 GCF_046742065.1 Oratosquilla oratoria
ACAACCGTGGGCCAATGGAAATGTTGGGTTATGTTGAACAAGGTCTTTCTTACCCCTACGTGACCTGCTAAGGGAGTATCATGAGCCAATTTTAGAACATTATTCCTGAAACCAAGAGGGAGGACTATTTGATTCCTTACTTGCCATGGCTGGTCAGCGGTTGCGGTGGATGCTCTCCATTTTCGCATTAGGACTCCGTTTTCTATATAGAAACTTCGTGACATATTTTCAACTTCTTCTGGAGATGAAACAAACTCGTACAAATTTTTAAGAGAAGGATCTGACTTCTGTTCTTTGATTAATTCTGCTCTAAATAGAGAAACTGGTGAAGAAGAAGATGGGTCAGTTTGGGAGAATAGGGATTCTAAATTATAGGTCTCCTCTTCAGATTTCTTGTACTGAGATCTGGTTACAGCACAAGCGGGAAACAACTGTAAGTTATCTGAAGGTTCTACTGAGGTCTTAGGGTTATTTGTTATTAAAGGAGAAATGACTTTTCTTCCAGCGATGTCATTGGCCAACAATAAGGATATTCCTACTATGGGAAGAGAGTCTACTACTGCTACTTTAACCATTCCGGTTGTTAAATCAGACCGCAAGAAAACATTATGTAATGGACATTTTACAATTCCTCCAACTCCTTCTATCAATATATCATTACCTGTATATGACTCACCCAGATTCTGCAAGACAGAATTTAAAATCAGACTTTGCTTTGCTCCTGTGTCTCGGAGTATGGAAATAGGATATTGTTGTGAACTACTACCATGAGATATAGTTCCTGAAGATACAAATGGTTTGAAACAAGGATCATGATCTGATGAGGGGGGTTCTACATTACTTGACAATACCGGCTTCTTTGGTAGTTTATCCTGAATAGAGGATTTTGAATCATCTGATTTTATATTACTTACAAGAGTTGGTGTCTTACTGGAGAATGAGGGAGTCAGTCTCTTAATGCAATTTGAAATGTGATGGCCAGCCTTTTTACAATATGAACAAGTTACAGGGGGATTAGTCTTAAACCTTTCCATTCTTTGCCAAGGTTGGTTTGGAGGATATTGGTTGAAATCAGACCTGTAACTGGAATGTGATGGGCTAGACTGATTTTCAAAGTGTTTCTTTGGGGACCAAGGATCAGAGTATTTTGTTGAATCTGGAATATATGACTTTGACTTTTGGGATTCCATTTGTCTTGACTTAGGTTTATGATTTAGTGTGAACTCATCAGCCAATACAGCAGCTTTAGTTAAAGTTTCGGGAACATGATCATCTATAAAAATCCTAAGATCTGTCTCTAAGGTATTCTTAAACTGCTCCAATAAAATCAACTGTTTAAGTCTATCTAAGGTGTCTGTTTCACTAGCCAAACACCACCTATTGAATAACCTCTCTTGTTGAGCCGCATATTCTACGTATGTTAACTGAGGTGTTTTCCTATAATTACGGAATTTCTGTCTATAGGCCTCTGGTATTAGTTCATAAGCTTTTAAAATACAAGCTTTCATATTATCATACTCGCTTTCTGCTTCTGAAAGAGAAGTATAAATTTGCTGAGCCTTACCCTTAAATTGTGTTTGAATGATTAATGGCCAATTTTCTTTAGGGATTTGTAACTGTTGCGCCAATTTTTCCCACTGAAGAAAAAAAAATTCTGGCTCTCCTTCTGAAAACTGGGGTAAAAGTTTTACATACTTGGAAATATCTATATGACCTTCCTGAACTACGGGTTGTCTATCAACAATCCTAGCTTCTACTTCTGCCTTCTTTAATTCTAACTCTGCCAATTTGATTTTAGTTTCGTCCTCTCTTGCTATTTGTTTCACTTTAGCTTCCTCTTCTCTAGCTTTAAATTCTGCCTCAATTTGCATTCGTTTCAATTTAGCTTCCTCCTCAATTTCTACTCTCCTGACCTTTAATTCTAACTCCTTAATCTTAAGTTCGACTAGTCGTGCCTCTATTTCTAACCTGTTTGAAGGAATTTGTATAGCTCTAATCTCTTCTGGAGCTAAGATCTCATCTTCGATCAGATTTTCAACGAGTTCCTGAAGTAATTTTTTCTTTCGCAAACTTGTATCAATGTCTACTCCAAAGTGCTTGCCTATTTCTATCAAAGTGTCTTTAGTTTGTTTCTTTAAGAAACTTACCTTGGGATTTTGAACAAATTCTTGAATTATATCATCCATCTATAAAAGAATGTGTTAAATATCTGATAAAATATCCTTGGCAAGGTCGCCACTTTGTTACGGGACGGGCTGGTTATGTGAAGAGACGTTACGTATAACGGATAAGTGCTTAAGAACCAGCTCACTTCTAGAAGCCACTGTAGGACTGAATTATCTGGTCAGGGCCTAGATAATTCGTAAGACTAGAAGTAAAGGTAACAAAGAAGATTCCAGGAAAGGAATATTAAACTAGCGATAAAACTAGTAAACGAAATTATTAATAACATGGAAAATATTTACAGGCAATCAACACAAAAGAGAATGGGCAGTTGGGTCAATGGGACCGTTACATGATTATAAGATTATGGAAAGTATCGTTCAAATAAGAAACACAAGATACGTATACAATATGGTACTATCTAAGTACAAAGAGATCAGGGACATGTATCAAAATAAGTAATAAGTACAAATATAAGTATAATGCAATGCAATGTATGTAAGACACGTAATGTAGGCAAAAAGGGTGATCACTTCACACCAATCGTCTCATAAGTCCAAACTTCTATTTTTATCAAGAGATCAATATGCGAGAAATGACAAGGTGTGAGTGATTTCCACCGCTTATATACCATTGGACCGGAAGCGGGATACTTCCGGTGAAGGGTGCGGGTGAGCGCAAAGGGGGGAGGGAGGGTAAGTTAACACACGTCAACATGGGTAGTTTTAAGACCCTCGACTCGCTTGAACAATCTACTTATTTAGTAACTGTCAAATCTGTGCGCTCCGAACTATTCAGGATTACTTTGCTTGTCTGTTTGTTCTACAAAAGTGCGCACATTTCTCCGCACGTAGGCAAGATTACATATAGTGGACGGGCGTTACTGCTTAACAGTGTTACAAGAAATATGAACATAGTTATGTAATACAAAGGAACACAATTCTATAACATAATTACACATATGACGTAATATCTAATATTACGTTACAATATATATATATATATATATATATATATATATATATATATATATATATATATATATATATATATATATATATATATATATATAATACATATATAACCAAAATATATATTTTTTTAATTAAAAATAGTTATCCAAGTACCTGGAGTGATAGGGTATCAGAATATATATGGTTATGGGGGTCTATCTGCAAATTCCTATGAGTTCGTGAACGTACAAACAAACAAGTTGACAGTCAGATGAAAGATAGTAATCCAATTACCTTGGGTTATAATGTTTGAGAATATATATGATTATAGTTGTCTATCTGCAAAAACCTAGGAAGAGTTCGTAAATAATCTCTAACTTAACCATACCCCACCTGACTTCAACCCTTAACCCTAACCAAAATATGTACATTTTTGAAAATGAAATATAGTTATCCAAGTAGTACCTGAAGTGATAGTTTATGAGAACATATATGGTTATGGGGGTCTATATGCAAAACCCTAGGAGTTCCTGAACAAACAAATAAACAAGCAAACCGATAGACAGATA
The DNA here is from genome assembly GCF_046742065.1 of Oratosquilla oratoria. Lineage (NCBI taxonomy): Eukaryota > Metazoa > Arthropoda > Malacostraca > Stomatopoda > Squillidae > Oratosquilla > Oratosquilla oratoria. The sequence continues at coordinate 834,265 of NW_027467716.1, forward strand.
GATGAAAGATAGTTTTCCAAGTAATTGGGTTATAAGGTTACAGAATATATACTGTTATAGGGGTCTATTTACTATATATATATATATATATATATATATATATATATATACATATATATATATATATGTATATATATGTATATATATATATATATGTATATATATATATATATGTATATGTATATATATATATATATATGTATATATATATATATATATGCAAAAATAATCTTATTGACGCGTGACTAAATAATATTGCAGAAACCACAGGGAAAATAATGTCGGAATATTAAACGTTTTCGTCTATTACGACTATTACGACTCTGAGGATGTCGTAATAGACGAAAACGTTTAGTATTCCGACTTTATTTTCCCAGTGGTTTCTGGAATATATATATGTATATATATATATATATATATATATATATATATATATATATATATATATATATATATATATATATATATATATATATATATATATATATATGCCCACCGTTGTTGTTATCTATAAAATTCCTTGCAGAGATTGTAATAAATTTTATATTTGACAAACTGGAAAAAGCTTGGAAACAAGGATTTCCCAACATAAATATAGTGTAAAATCTGCCCAGGAAAACAATGCGTTATTCCAACATAAATCATTAAACAACCATCACATTGATTGGTCTAATGCTACAATTTTAGCTAAAGGGAAAAGCTTGCAAGACAGTAATATTTAAGAATCTTGCTTAATATCAGGCTCTTTTGACACAAATGTAAATTTAAGCTATGGTCATTTTAAATGTGACAAATTGATAACCCAAATGGTCACTGAGATCTTTCCGCCGGACTGACTTTTGTGTGGGTCAGGTCGATAGGGGTAAGGTCATCCTCCCTCCTCGCATTGTATTGTCTCCCCCCTCCCCCCCCTATGGTTGACACCTGATGCTTCTACTTAAAAACCCATACTCTGTATCTCTTGTCATTTAGTCTTAAGATGTAATATACGAAAGTACTTACTGTCTACAAGTTTCCTTTCTCCTGTGGTTATTTTGCATATATATATATATATATATATATATATATATATGTATATATATATATGTATATATATATATATATATATATATATATATATATATGTATATGTATGTATATATACAATGACCTTAAGAATCTTCTTCCAGAAACAAAATCTCAGATTATGTATATATATGTATATATATATATATATATATATATATATATATATATATAATACATATATAACCAAAAAAAAAAATTTTCATTAAAAATAGTTATCCAAGTACCTGGACTGATGGGGTATCAGAATGTATATGGTTATGGTGGTCTATCTACAAATTCCTATGATGAGTTCGTGAACGTACAAACAAGTTGACAGTCAGATGAAAGATAGTAATCCAATTACCTTGGGTTATAATGTTTGAGAATATATATGATTATAGTTGTCTATCTGCAAAAACTAGGAAGAGTTCGTGAATAATCTCTAACTTAACCATACCCCACCTAATTTTAACCCTTAACCCTAACCAAAATATGTACATTTTTGAAAACGAAATATAGTTATCCAAGTAGTACCTGAAGTGATAGTTTATGAGAACATATATGGTTATGGGGGTCTATATGGAAAACCCTAGGGGTTCTTGAACAAACAAATAAACAAACAAACCGATAGACAGATAAATGAAAGATAGTTTTCCAAGTAATTGGGTTATAAGGTTACAGAATATATACTGCTATAGGGGTCTATTTACAAAAACCTAGGAGTAGTTTGTGTATAATCACTCACCTAACCATAACCGACCTAACTATAACCCTTAACCCTAATCAAAATATATATATATATATTTTTAATGAAATATAATTATCCAAGTACCTGGAGGGATAGGGTATCAAAATATATATGGTTATGGGGGTCTATCCGCAAAACTGTAGGAGTTCGCGATCAAACAAACAAATAAACAAACAGACAGACAGGTCGTTCTACTTTATTATAGTATATATATATATATATATATATATATATATATATATATATATATATATAATTTATAAAAACACTAGGAGCGTGTGTTCACAAATGCGTAAGTAACCACTAGGAAAAGTAAACTAACGAAGCAGAGCGCTTTCGTATAATTACATCTTCAGTGCAGATACAAAGAAGGAATTATAAAATGAAGAAACAAGGTACAGAATATATGACATAAAGAAGAGGGCATTCGGAGAGGTAGTGGAAGAAGTACACGTAACGGACGTTTGGGCCGTCCTGGTAGCCAACAAGTATGGGACAACTGCTCATAATTTATATTACAATTTAAACAATTTTGAAATTTCATGAGAAATAAAACTATCTAATTTGTACAAACCTTGATGAAGATTAACATTTATCCCATTACTAGATTTGATCAAACTGCATTAAATTAATTTTTTTTTATGTTGTTGTTGTATGTAATGACTTTAGCGTTATCCCAGTCAACTTGTTGGCTACCAGGACGGCCCAAACGTCCGTCACGTGTACTTCCACTACCTCTCCGAATGCCCTCTTCACTATGTCATATATTCTGTACCTTGTTTCTTCATTTTACAATTCCTTCTTTCTATCTGCACTGAAGATGTAATTATACGAAAGCGCTCTGCTTCGTTAGCTTACTTTTCCTAGAGGGTACTTACGCATATATATATATATATATATATATATATATATATATATATATATATATATATATATATATATATATACACTGTATATATATTAAAATGTGGATGTGCTGTGTCTTGCGACACTGCTTCTGACCCAGGGTAGTGGACAAGGTGCAGGGATGACCCGTCATCCAGGAGGTGCTAAGATATGAGGGAGGGTGGAGTGGTGTGGAGTGTATTCAGGGTTGGAATGGGTGAGAATGATTTTATGCCTTTTCTTTTTTAGCTACCTCCCTTGAAAGGGGGAAAAAAGCCTTGGTATATGATGTATGTATATGTATATATATGTATATATATGTATATTTATATATGTATATATATATATGTATATATATATATATGTATATATATATGTATATATGTATATATATATAGATATATACATATATATATACATATATATATATATATATATATATATATATATATATATATATATATATATATATATACACCCCTTCTACGCCGAACAATACTATTTCACTTACCCTGGCAAAAAACAAGCGATTTTATTCAGCTGCTCCTATCTGCCAGATGTCATCAAAAGACATGTGTGCACTTTTGGTGGAATAATGAGGTGCAGAGCTTGTGATTCGCTTTCATGTTCACTGACAAAAAGACGCCCAACTCATCATGGGAACATATTTTGCGAGAGTTCGGAGGTAAACAACGACAGAATTGACGAGGCTGCTCAGTCGATATAGGGATTAGACAAGGGTAGGGAAAGGTTCCCTAAATAAGCTGCACGTCGCTTAGGGGAAGGTTAGAGGTAACTTGGCTTGGCTCACCTTGCCTCTGAAGACTGTGTAACTCTGATGAAAGTAGTCAGGCTGCCATACGGTAAGGTGCGGTAAGTGTGTAAAGTGCCTCTTTTGTATCTAACTTCTGATTAAACTTAACCAGGATCTCGCTCACTGTGTTAAGGGGTATTTGTTGATACATTATGACTGGAACCATGTAATTGTATTCTACTGTTTGGTCTTCGAAAGTTTTCTGGTAGAAAATTGTTTGATCGACTTTAGCTCAACGTCGGAAAATTTCCCTATCAGGAGGCAAGGACGGTGTCCCTCACAGAGGATTTTCTCTCGTGGAATTAAATGAACAATGTCCTT
>NW_027467716.1:845579-848079 GCF_046742065.1 Oratosquilla oratoria
CTAGAAGGGTGTCCCTAATAGAGGATTTTCTAGCGTGGAATTTAATGAATAGTGTACTTGGTCCAACTCGCCGGTGGCAGGGATCAAACCTCCGTCATCTCGACCTTCGCCGCAAGTTGTGGCACCCTAAACCGCTCACAAATCGGGTTCGGGTTCCAGTTTGTGTAACTGCTGCTCAGTCCAGTAGTCCAGCTTTTCATTATCTCGGGCCTGTCAGTCATGGCAAAGCTGAGAACTGATTGACTGGAAGCAGTAGATCCACCAGCCTCAGCTATTTATTTACTTGTTTATTGATTTATTTGTTTATTTATTAATTTATCCATTTATTCATTTATTTATTTGTTTAATTTTGGAAAGCCTGTACCTTGAGTAATAGTTGAAGGCAGCATTTTTTATTGATCTATTTAATGGATCTTATTTCGTTTAGTTATTTATTTATTATCTTATTTTATTTCATTTATCTATTTATTTATTTTATCTTGTATATTTATTTATTTATCATCTTATTTTATTTCACCTATTTATCTATTTGTTTATCTATCGTATTTATTTATTTTTCTAACTTATTTGTTTATTTAGAATTTTTTGTAAAATCAGTCAACCTTGATATGTGGCCAACAATCTGAAACAGCAACTTTTTACATCAGAAAAAGTCAACACAAATCTTTATACTTTATCAAGGAACCTATATCCCCAAGAAGAAAATACAATACAAAATATTCTTTTACAACCTTATATCACTGTATTATATGGTCACATGCATATGTAAATAAAATAGGAATTGTTGGTGTAAAGTCCAGAGTATTGGTTGTTATTTCTGTTATTACCAGAACAGTTTTGTGGAGTCAATGGAGGCTTTACACTAATGTGGACATGGTTACATAGGGTCCTTACGGTTCAATGAATAATATCATTTATAGAATTATATCGGTTGAAAATAATGGTTAAATAGAAGTTCATACTCACATCCACCACGTGCTACGGAAGATAGAGTCGATATTTCTAGATGGTCACTTTAGAAAACAAAATTACTGTTGCTAAATTACGGTTTTTAATGAAAATATGAATACTTCTTTATAAATCATTCAAAACGATCATAAATAATTTCTAATGCCCCACATACAATCAATCACATAGTTTGGGGCCGAACTTATATGACGTTAAAAAAAGAAACAGTTTTCAGTGGTCCAGTAGCACGGTGTGGTCTAAGATGAGACAAAAACTCACATTGGAGTTAAAGGGAGTTCCTTTAACATGGTTTTCTGTTCCGGCAGAGGACTGGGCGTAGTCCAGAATAGAGCCCAACTATGTTAGCTGTGTTGTCTACCAAATATACAAAGGAAATAAAGTTTGTTACCATAGTAAAGGATTATATGTAAGGAGATTGTGGTAAAGTAATAATGAATTGAAATGTTCTTAACTTTTTATGGCATAGCGGTTACATTTATACATTACTAAAGTTGTCTGACAATAATATATATATATATATATATATATATATATATATAATATGTATATATGTATATATGTATATATATATATTATATATATATATATATATATATATAAGGAGCTTGTGGTAAACTAATAATTAATTTAAATGTTAAATTTTTTATCGCATAGCGGCCACATTTATACATTACTAAACTTGTTTGACAATAAATTATATATATATATATATATATATATATATATATATATATATATATATGTATACATTTTATTTTCATAAAACACAACATTCATTCTTTTATTACCCACTAGGGAGTCCAGTTGCCTATGGAAGGAAGAAATATTCGAGAGTCAAATGAAATGCAAATACTTGATTTTTTGTTTTTCTATATCTATTTTCTTTTGTTTATGAAATTCATGCGATCTTGTTCATCTGGTGAACTATATGCTCATTTCATATTTTATTTTCATATGTGCTGGATTGTTTGTTTGTTTGTTTTTTATTCATTTATTATTATTATTATTATTATTATTATTATTATTAAACTAAAGACCCACACTCAGAAGGGACCTAACACATAAGACTTTTACAAAAGGATTTTTTTTTTTTTTTTTTTTTTTTTTTTTTTTTAAACAAAACAAGCACCTGGCTTCGCCATCACGGCTGCGCCGTGGGTGCTTGGCTTCGCTCGCGGGGCTCTTCGCGCCCGGGCTACGCCCAGTTTTACCCGACAGAGTAATGCTTCATAAAACCTTCAGAAACACTGTCTTCAATTTGTCCATCAAAAAGTTCAAGACTGTCAAACATTTCATCGCAATTTTGAAATCTTTGTTGTTTCGTAGAGAATTATTGAACTTAATCACCTTTCGATGAAATTCCCGCACAGATTCCTTAACACGAAAATTTTTGGAATATTGAAAATCTTTGTTGTTTCGTAGAGAATCATTGAACTTAATCACCTTTCGATGAAATTCCCGCACAGATTCCTTAACACAAAAATTTTTGATAGCCTGGTATAAGCTTGGAAAAGTTTGGGCATGTTCATTC
>NW_027467716.1:853079-860579 GCF_046742065.1 Oratosquilla oratoria
GAAGCAGTGTCGCAAGACACAGAACATCCACAGCAAGGCCGCTTCATTAAATTGGCGACCCCCCCTCTCCGTCCCCCCATATAAAGGAGAAGACGGGGAGAAATTCCTTCGGGCTTCGTCAAAATTTTGCTCACACACACTCTACCTCACCCCTCATCCCCCTGTCCATTCCATCTCATGCATCACAACATCATTTATATACAACCATTCTCCATTCACCCCTGTCTTCTTTCCTCTCCCGTCCTTCCTCAACAGACATTCCCCTCTTCCCCAAAGCCCCCTTCATCCCATCCATCCATCTCATCCTAGGACGTCCCCTCATGTTCACTCCCTCCACATCTGCCTTCCATACCTCCTTTACTAGTCTTTCTTCACTCAATCTTTCCATGTGTCCAAACCATCCTAATACTCTTTCATCAACCCTATCTCCCAACTCCCTTTCCACCCCTGTTCTCCTCCTCACCTCCTCATTTCTCACTCTATCTAGCCTAGTAACCCCCATCATACATCTCAGACACTTCATCTCAAACACATTCAAACTCCTTCTCTCTTCCTCTCTTATGTTCCATGTTTCTGCTCCATATAGTGCTGTTGGCACAATCACTCCTTCATACAGTCTCCTCTTAGCATCCATTCCCAAATGTCTATTCCTCATTACACTTTATAACCCACCAAGGCATTTACTCGCTTCTCTCAATCTACATTCTACCTCCACCTTTACTCCACCTTTTCCTGCCACATTTGCACCCAAGTATCTAAAACTATCCACTTCCTCCAGTTGCTCTCCCTTAATGCTCACTTCCAGGTTACTGCCACTTTCAGCCCTTGTACATCTCATCACCTTACTTTTACCCACATTTATCTTTAGCTTTCTTCTATCACACACTCTCCCAAACTCTGTCACCAACTTCCTCAATCCCTCCTCCGATCCTGTCACAAGCGCAGTGTCGTCTGCAAACAACAGCTGGCTCACCTCCCACTTTTCTCTATTTCCTTAACCATCTCCAATCCCTGACCCAATACCCTTGCATTTATCTCTCGCACTACCCCATCCATGTATAAGTTGAACAGCCAGGGTGACATAACGCATCCTTGACGAAGTCCCACCTTTACCTCAAACCACTCACTCTCTCCATTTCTAATCTTGACACAAGCTCTACTACTCTCATAAAAACTCTTGAGAGCTCCGAGAAGCTTTCCTCCTATCCCGTATATCCGCATAACCTCCCACAGTGCCTTTCTGTCTACCCTGTCGTAAGCCTTTTCCAGATCCATAAAGGCCCAAAAAACATCCTTCCCCTTTCCTATAGCTTTCTCACATATCTGTCTTAACACAAAAATCTGATCTACACAACCTCTTCCTGTCCTAAATCCACACTGTTCCTCACCAATTACTCCCTCTGTTCCTCTCCTAATCCTCTCAATCAAGATCCTCCCATAAGCCTTCCCGACTACACTTAACAAGCTAATCCCTCTGAAACTACTACATTCACACTTGTCCCCCTTTCCCTTGTAAAGTGGAACTATACAAGCACTCCTCCAGTCCTCCGACACTCTACCTTCTCTCCAGCAAACATTAAATAACCTCACCAACCAGTCCACCATCACTGTACCTCCTTTTTTAAATCATTCTGCATGGCATCCATCCAGACCTGGTGCCTTACCTGCTTTCATCATCTTAACAGCTGCCTTCACTTCATCCTTCCTTATTTCTCCTCCATTTTCCTCACTCATCACTCTCATTTTCTTCGCATTTCCCACTGCAGGTATCTTTCCCTCCCTATCCTCCTTCACATTTAGCAACTCCCTAACATATTCTGCCCATCTTCCCCTTACTGCCTTCTCCTCCATTATTATCTCTCCATCTGCACCTTTTACTTTTTCTTCTCTACTTGATTCGCCTCCTCTTCCTCTCTTAATTTCTTTCTAAAACATCTTTTTATTAATTTCAAAAAAATTCTGTCATACTCTTACCCCATTCCACATCTGCTCTCCTCTTTGCCTCCTTTACCTTTTTCTTTACTTCTCTTTTCTTTTCTTTGTACGTCTCATATGACTCCCTCGTCCTATTTTGTAACCAAACTGTGTAAGCTCGCTTCTTCTCTTCTACAACCTTCTTCATTTCCTCATCCCACCATTCACTACCCTTCCTTCTATTTTCTCCTGTCCTTCTTGTTCCACACACCATCTTTGCACACTTTGTGACTCCCTCCTTGAACCATCCCCATTCCTCCTCCACTCCTAGCTCTACTCTATCCTTCACTCCCTCCCACTCCTCCTTCAGCTTCTTCTTGTACTCCTCCTTTTCCTTTTCATTTAAAGAGTTCACTCTAAGCACCTCCCTACCTTTTGTCCCTTTCCTCTTTCTCCATCTGTCCTCTACTTTCAACTTACCTTCCACCAGAAAATGATCTGATATTCCCCCACCCTCTCCCCTTAGCACATGTACATCCTTAACTCTTCCTATCATAATCCTATTTACCACTGCATAGTCCATTAACGCTCTATCTACCACCCTTCCCTCCACCACCCTCTCCCATGTGTACTTATGCTTGACTTTCTTCCGAAACACTGTATTTGCTATCAACTCTCCACTACGATTTTTCCCTGGAACTCCACATTTCCCAACCACTCCATCAATTGGATCCTTTCCTACCCTAGCATTAAAGTCTCCCAGTACTATTACATTTACACTTCTCCCTAAACCCTCTATGCACTCATTCAAATCTATCCAAAAAGCCTCCCTTTCTTCTACACTCTTCTCACTGCCAGGCCCATATGCACTTACAAAAACCCACATCTCCTTTGCCAGTTTCACCTTCATTCACATGATCCTTGAGGAACCCTCCTTCCACTCCACTACACGTTTACCTACCTCTTCACTTACTAGTATAGCCACCCCTTCCCTCCCTCTCCCTCTCTTCACTCCTGATAAACTCCCACTTACACTCCCAAACTTACAATCGCCCTTCCCTTTCAACTTAGTTTCACTCAAAGCCAACACATCCATCTTTCTTCTCACAAACATACTACCTATCTCTTCCCTTTTACTCTCATCTGTACCACATCTACGCACATTAAAAGACCCAAACCTTAGGGTGCTGGTCCGAGAATTTCCAGACCCTCTTATGCCTTTGCTTTTTCTTTTAGGAATGTGCCCTGTGGGGCTACAAGGAGAAGGATGCCTAGTCCCAATCCCCGTCCCTTTCTTCTCGCCTCTTACGATCCAAGTGGGAAAACTTGGTGGCAGTATTCTTTTCCCCCACCACAGGGAATTCCCCCACCACAGAAAAAGAATACTCAGAGAAATGGTACAGGACAGCAACAAGGGGTTGGGGGACAGCATAACGGAGGGACAGTCGTAGTATAAAAGTGTCATCATTTCTCTATGAACAGAGTTTTCCTCTATCATAGACAAAATTATGTGTGACTCTGGTCCGTAGGGGTGCCCCATATAGACCCTAAAGTATCGACTGCATGCTACTTTGCCACAATAACAAGCAGCCAATACCCCAGACGGGGTATATATATGTATATATATGTATACATATATATATATATATATATATAAAAGCTTGTATGTATCTATATATATATATATATATATATATATATATATATATATATATATATATGTTACGTCCATAGACGTAAATTTGTGTTACTGCTTTCATTGTATAAAAATCAGGAGTGGAATAAATAATTTGTATTGTACGTCCGTTAATGTCACGGTATAATTTGTGCATTGTACGTCCGTCAATTAGTGTCACGGTACGATCAGTTGTACAATTTCCCCCCCGTCACCGGCATCGACTTGGTCGAGTGTGGGGGAAGTTGTGGGTAGATGGTGTGTGGGGGCCAGCATGTCAAGGTCGTCTTCTCTCTAACTGGCATTAGTCAGAGTCGCCCAATGTGTGGGTTATACGCTGTTAGAGGGAGGGACAAGTCACGTATAATGTCGCAATCCTCCACTTCACCATTGTAATGTCAAACGAGTCAACGGACGTGGGGATCGGAGACGCACAAGTCGGTGAGTTGATGTGATGTCATTTCTTTGTGAAATTTTGTGATTATGTACTTGGTGTCGGATTTATGACGTGAGAGTTACGTCTCAACGTATTGATTGATACTTGTATATTTTCTGTTATTAATTGGCATTTACGTGTATTTGTTGGCATTCATGTATTATTTGTAATTTTGTACAATTTGTGACAATAAAAACATTCTTTTTAGAATGACCTGCAGTCAGCGTCCATTCGGAGCTCCATTTATTCCCTACGTATCATAAGAAGACAATAATTTGCCGACAAAACCCTACAATCATTATATATATATACATATATATATATGTATATATGTACATATTTATATATATATATATATATATATACACATATATATATATATATACCTTTTGGGCAAAGTCTTTCTCTTAAACAATTACTGTTGAATGCTAAAGCACAAGTGGCATCAATGATTTTTAGAGAACATTTCTCTAACTTTCTAAGTATCATTCTCTCTTCATGGTTCAAACTCTGGAGGAAAGTACGAAAGTCGTTAGAGTGGTTTTCCATTTTATACCGACAGCTGTTTCAACCATTTCACTTTGAAGAAGCGTGTTAGCAGCATGGTCACGAGGGCGAATAACCGGCAGCAGGTAATTAAGTTCCCTAAAATCTTTGGAGATTTTAAGGCTGGTTATTGCTATGGGACGGTTAAGACCCATAAACCTGACAATCCCCTTAGGCCTATAATATCACAGATGACTTCACCAACTTACAGTTTAGCTAAAACACTTAACGAAATTTTAACCCCTTACATTCCTCCTGGGCACTCCCTAAAATCTGCCGTTGAGTTTATTGATATCCTGAAGACTACGGCGCCCGACGAAGATATTGCCTCTTTAGACGTGTCCAGCCTCTTTACCCATGTTCCCGTTCAGGAAACAATTGGTATTATCCTGGATACAGTCTATAGATCTAGCCAGGACCCCCTCCCAATCCCTGAAGTTTTATTAAAAGAGATGCTATCTGCTTGTACTATGGAGGCCCCTTTCCTTTCTCATAGAGGGGAGCTCTTCCGCCAGGTTGATGGTGTCGCTATGGGATCGCCTCTTGGTGTTCTTTTCGCCAATATGTACATGGCTGCAGTTGAATCAAGGACCTTCAATAATCACCGGAAGCCGAAGATCTACGCTAGGTATATTGATGATATTTTTATTACCATCAAAGAAAGTGACGATGCTGAGAAGCTAGCTAACGCCCTTCAAGCCAATTCAGTCCTCAATTTCACTATTGAAAGTAGTAATAATAAGACCCTTCCCTTCCTTGACGTCCTTGTTGAGAGGAATTCGAACCATTACGCGACATCTGTCTACACGAAAGCCACCAACGTAGGACGCTGCCTAAATGCAAGGGGAGAATGCCCAGACTCCTACAAGAGGTCTGTTGTTGGGGCATACGTGAGAAGAGCCTTTTCCCACTGCAATACGTGGAAGGCCGTCCACACCGAACTGGAGCGTGTAAGGCAGATGCTAACTAATAATGGTTTCTCTTGTGATCTCATTGAGGATGTCATAAGGAGGAATATGGAAGAATTCCACACACTAACCCAGACCACTGACGATAAAAAGAAACATATTACACTTTATCATAAAATAGACTATGGAACGGCCTACAGACAGGAAGTAGACACTCTCCGAAGGATTATCAACGATGGAGTTGTACCAAAAGAACCCTACGAGAGAGTTTTGCTGAGAGTCTCCAGCCGTCCCAATCTGGTAGCCTCCTTAATAATGAAAAATAACTCCACCCCTGCAGGACCCAAGGAATCGAAAACCGGCGTAGTCTACAAATTTAAATGCTCTGAAGAGGCATGCAAGCCCCTCGACATGAGCTACGTCGGACACACGATGACCACCTTAAGAAGGCGACTGCTAGCACACCGAAATAACGGAGCTATTAACCAGCATTACATTGACACACATGACAAGAAGCCGCGTTTGGAAGACCTCATCAGGGACACCGAAATTATTCACACAGACTCTAATTACGGACGCTTAATAATTGACGAGACAGTTAGTATTACTTTACAGCAGCCTACATTAAACGTCCAGAAGTCATCTGATCATGTCCTCCCTTCCAATAGAAAAAACAGACTCGCACACCGTGACATTTGCCCACTGGAAGTTCCAAGACGACAAGACGTGACATTAGCTCCCCGTAGGTCCCGGCGAGAGGGTGCATCTAGACATTTGCTCACCGGAAGTGACAACCCGACAAGACGCGACATAAGCCCATCGTTGGACTAGGGCCCCCCTCCTGGCCCCGCCCACCCGCATATTCCCACCAATCATTTTCCACCATTTCTATTTCTTCTCTGTTGTTTGTACGGCCCACGGGCCTTTATATTCTAATGTTTTTCACATTTGTAATCAGTTTTACCCTGAAGACGACCATGTGAAATGGTTGAAACAGCTGTCGGTATAAAATGGAAAACCACTTTGACGACTTTCGTACTTTCCTCCAGAGTTTGAACCATGAAGAGAGAATGATACTTAGAAAGTTAGAGAAATGTTCTCTAAAAATCATTGATGCCACTTGTGCTTTAGCATTCAACAGTAAATATATATATATATATATATATATATATATATATATATACATACATATATATATATGTATATATATATATATATATGTGTGTGTGTATGTGTGTGTGCGTGTGTGTGTATATGTTTATATATATATATATACATATACATATATGTATATATATATATATACATATATATATGTATATGTATATATATATATATATATATATGTACATATATATATATATGTATATATATGTGTATATATAAATATTATATATATATATATATGAACATATATATTTATATGTATATATATGTATGTATATATATATACATACATATATATGTAATTGTATATATACACACATACACACATACACACACACACACACACACACACACACACACACACACATATATATATGTATATATATATGTATATATATATGCATATATATATATATATATATGTATATATATATATATATATATATATGTATATATATATATATATATATATATATATGTATATGTATATATATATATGAATATGGATCATGTGTAATAATGCGTGAGTCTACCGTATATATAATGATTTTATTCTTGTGATGACATTTGTATATATTTATTTTCCACAATCTTAATTGATTGTCATATCAGAATCTGAGATTTTGCTTCTGATAAAAGATTCTCCAGGTTATTGAATCGTTGAGGACGTAGAATTTGTCAGGATCAAGATGTCCAACGCAAGCAAATATATATATATATATATTGGCGAATCATCAAGGGGATTAGAAAAAAGAATTTATGAACATAAAAACGACGTAAAAGCACATAGGATATCTAATTCTTTGGTAGTTCATGCGAAAAACTCGATCATTTACCAAAGTGGAGAGGAGGAA
>NW_027467716.1:865579-873079 GCF_046742065.1 Oratosquilla oratoria
CCCACAATCACTAAGTGACCTTAGGCCCATCGCCATCACCCCTATCCCAAGCCTTATATGTGAAGACTTGGTTTTTAACTCCGTTTACAGCAACATAAAACACTCAATAGATGCACAACAATTTGGCAACATATGTAAGAGGCCGGTAGTGTACGAATGGAAATGAGCTAGGGTATTAGAATAATTCAGACTCGACTCCTGCTCGAGTGCGATGTTATGTCTATGTGAGGGCGACGTTTTGTCTATGTAAACACACCGACGGTGGTGACTGTTTTATAATCGATTATGTAATCATAACTTTGTAAGCGCAGGTTACCTTCGTTTGACTAATGCTGAGGTAAACAATTTTTGCTAGTGGCATTGAAATGGCTTTCCGGATTGGTGCAAGGTGGAGAAGGAGAAAAAAACTATTGGTGCATGAATTCAAAGTCACGCCCATAAGGAGTGACATTTACTTCAGAAGTCACCGGAGATTGGATTAGAAAAATTAGTGACGTCAGACGAAGATAACTTAGCGTAGGATACGGGATCTCGTCAGACGTTCTAGGGAGAAGATATAGAGGGGGTGTCGAGAGAGGATCAGGAGACGATGTAGAGACGAGAGAAAGAGATCCCGAGTGTAAGCAGAAGGTGAAATTACAGTGAAAGACGAAGGAAAATTCACCACCCTTTTATTAACCCAAAGGACGAGAGGAATAGGCATGGGGCCTAGAAAATAGTGAGACTACAGGAAAAAGAAGGCATTGGGCCTACTGCTTAAGAGGAACTTGAATATTAGTGAAACTCACGTAACGAGAGGCAAGGGGCCTTGAGACGAGTGATATTACAAGTCAAATTTAAGTGACAGTGGTGACAAGGGGAGGTGAAAGTGGTGGCAGCGGTGGGATGAACGGTGCGACGAACGAACTGGGTGTTAAACACCTCCGAAGAGAAGTGGCACAAGAAGTCTACGGGAACAAGACAACCAAAATCAAGAGTGTATTACGACTACGAGAGAAATCTACAACTTCAAGTAACTGCTACGTTGGGAACAAGCATTCTTCAAGATTCTTCAAGGTGATCATCATCTACAAGGCGGTCTTCAAGGCAGAGTGTGTGATGGAGGAGGAACAACGTCGTTGACGAATGACAAGACCGTAGAAGGACGTCAAACCAGACATTGACATCACGAAGCGACATCGCAAGCAGCCAGGCTAAAGCAAGGTATTAGTAATAAGTATGAGTACCCCTCAGAATTCTAACGTGTTGAGACACGAAATTCACACATCAAATACAAATATTCCAAAATTCACAGGAGAGTCTAACACATATGGTGTAAACAAGTTCCTAAACCTCATTGACACTCTTATAGTTAGTAAAAACATTACCAATGAGGATCGTAAGATTGAGATTCTCAAGGAGAATATAGATCCAGAGCATGGAAGGGCGAGGTTTGTCATTAACTTCCAGCAAATGGAATTAATTAATCAATATGATAATTACAAGAAAGCATTTCTCAAGCATTTCATGTCCAAATGTGATCAGGATCCTATTAGATCATTGGTAAAAATGATTAAGGAAGTTAGGACAAGTGAAACTGACACAGAGTACTTAGCTAGATTAGATAGATGGTCAAAAGACATGAATTCTATCTTGAAAGATTCAGACTGGATAGAAAGATCTAGTGAGAAGATGAAAATCTCACAGGTAATCAAATTGATTACATTTAGCTTATTGGCAAAGAATTCTGATGACTTAACAGCAGAAAGGCTGTACAAAGATTTAAAATCAAATATCTGTTTAGGAGAAGTAGATTATCTTCTTCAAGGATACAGTGAGACCAGAACAATAAACCCATATGTAATGCCTATAAATCAACATATCCAATATAGGAACTCTAGAGAGTTTAAAAAAATAGAAGTAGGACATAGGCGGCATGCTAGAAGTCCATCTAGGGATAGGGATACCAGAATCCTATGTTTTAATTGTAATGCTTGGGGACACAAGGCACAAGAATGTTTTTATGGGATTATTTGCAGAAATTGCAAATACGAAGGTCACAATGAGTATCAATGTAGGAACCCTCCATTCTGTATTTACCATAATAAAATCGGACACAGAACTCATGAGTGCCGAAATTTTCGGGTACCCCCAGGGCTAAGAGGAAAACCCCCAGACACAGAATAAACCATTTCAGACCTCCCCATATATATACCAATAGGCGGTATTGTGTTAAATATGGGAATGCAAGGGAGATGAAAGAAACTGACAAACTGATAATTACTGTTGGTAAAACTTCTGTAGGACCTCTCATTGCGGGTAAAGTGTTCAATAAGCCTATTCAAATTTTTATTGATACAGGGTCTGTAGTTAATGTAATTACTAGTAAAGTTTTAAACCAGTTGAACCCAGGAGTGAAAATGTTGGAACCAATCCGTTACACATTGCAAGGTGTAACTGGAAATCAGTTAAAAACATTAGGTAAGATTGAGCTAGAAGTTGCCTTATATACAAATGAACAATTGTACATCCCAGTGATAGTGGTAGAAGAGTCTGTTTTTCCAGGAGATTTATTGATAGGATTTGCAACTATGAGAAAAGAAAACATGGTAATTTGTCCTGCTGACTTAGGAATTTTAGTGAAGTCACAGTTAATCCCATTCTTAAATCAACCAGACTTAAGACCAGTGACAGGAATCAATGAATCCTTAGATAACATTTCTATCCTAGATAGCGAGGCCGAGCGGTCCAACCCTACAGAAAGTAAAACAATTTGTGAACCCAACTCAGAAGTTCAGGAAATCCCAGAGATTACTAAATTATTAACCACAGATGCCTTGAGAATTGCAGATTGCGGATTGACAAGGTCGACATTGTTACATCCCATGTCAATTAATAAGGTTGAAGTGTGTTTGAAAGGAATCAATGTAGACTCTGAAGTAATTACAGTCCCAGAATCAGTTAAACTTAAAGGATTGAAGTGGGACTCAGGGATTTATAAGACAAATAAGAACAGAGTAGAAGTATTAGTAATTAATACTATGAATAAAGAGATAGTTTTAAAGAAAGGTACACAAATAGGATGTATTCAGGTGTGTACTAAACCTATTAAGATTTTAAATGAGAATAGTGAGGAGATAGAATTACCAACTTCATCAATTTGTTCAGTACAAGAAGTCATAGACTTAAGAAATAGATATAAAGAATTATTACAATCAACTAATTGCCCTGAGTTGGATGAAGCTTTATTTGCTTTGCTTATGAAACATAAAAAAGCAATTGCTTTGCCGGGGGACGCCTTAGGCAAAACAACTGTTTTAAAACATCACATTAAGTTAAAACCAGGAACACAACCTATCTACATACCAGCCTACAGAGTTCCTCACTCTAAATTAGCTGTAGTAGATAAACTCATCACTGAAATGTTATCACAGGATATTATTGAACATAGTAAAAGTGAGTGGAATTTTCCGTTGATCCTAGTACCAAAGTCTGATGGGACTATGCGACCAGTTATTGATTACAGGGAACTGAATAAGCACACCATTCGTGACAGGTTACCATTACCCATTATCGGTGACATTTTGAGAAGTTTGGGAACTGAGAATAGATATTTTAGTACTATAGATATCAAATCAGCTTTTTGGCAAATAGAATTGCATGAAGATTCAAGAGAGTTCACAGCATTTTCTACTACAACAGGACATTATGAGTTCAAGAGAATGCCATTTGGGTTATGTAATAGTCCATTAACTTACATGAGATTAATGAATACTATTCTAGATGGATTGTTAGGAAACACTGCCAGTGTATTTCTAGATGACATTTTAATAGTTTCTCAGACTGCAGTGGAGCACTTTAAGAAATTAGATTTGATATTCTCAAGACTAGGAGAAGCTGGGTTAAAAGTAAAACTTGAAAAATGTAAGTTCTTGCAAGACAGTGTCATTTACTTAGGACATAAGATAGACAGACACGGACTGAGTACAGTATATTCAAAGGTTGACGCTGTCAAGAATTTTCCAGTTCCGACCAATGTAGACAAGGTTAGGAGCTTTTTGGGATTAACAGGATATTATAGAAAATTCATTCAAAGTTATGCTGACATTGCTAATCCACTAAGTTCTTTGTTGAGAAAGGACTCAAAGTTCACATGGGGACCTGCGCAACAGCAAGCTTTTGACAAGTTGAAAGATAAACTCACAAGTTCACCTATTTTAATTTTTCCCGACTATGAAAAAGAATTTATTCTTTGTACTGATGCGTCTGACATAGGGTTAGGAGGCATACTAATGCAAGAGAGAAATGGAACTTTAAAACCCATAGCTTACACATCCAGACTTTGTAATAGTGCGGAGAGAAACTATTCTATAACTGAAAGAGAAACTTTAGCAGTAATTTATTCTTTAGAAAGTTTTAGGGATATGATACTAGGGTATCCCATCAGAGTTTGGAAGGATCACACAGCTATTCAGAACTTATTTAAGCATAAGAATCTTAGAGGCAGACTTGCTAGATGGTTTGCGATACTTCAGTGCTATGATGTTCAATTTAATTATATTCCGGGTAGAAGGAATGTAGCAGATCCACTTTCTAGAAACATTAGTCAACCAATGACTGGGACTGGGTTGATTAATTTTGTTTGTAGTATAGAAGAATTAGTAACTTTAGATGAAGAAATGCTAATAAGAGAACAGAGAGATGATGAGACATGTGATTCAATAATCAAGCATTTGATGAACCCAAGAGGAGATCCTCCAAAGCTACCAAAGGGGTATAAGATAGAGGAATTTCATTTGATTAATGGAATTTTGTATAGGAAAACATTTGTAAATGGGAAAGATATTTCTAGAGGTCAAGTAAATCAGTTGGTTATACCACAAACTCTGGTAAATGAGATATTGAAGTTACTTCATGATAGTGATTGTAGTTCACATCCTGGAAAGGATAAAACTTATAGACAGGCACAACTTAAGTACTTTTGGCTAGGTATGAAGAAAACTATATATGATTATATAGAAAAATGTGTAAAATGTGTAAAGGTGAAGGGAAATACACCAAAACCTGCTCCTATACTCACCTATCCCATTCCACAGAAACCTTGGGAAAGAGTTCACATGGATACTTTGGAATTACCATTAACAGAGAACGGCTTTAAATACCTATTTGTTGCTATTGATTATTTTTCAAGATTTTGTATATTACAACCCATAATCAATAAGAAAGCTGAAACTATTGCTTCCGTAATCTATGATCAGATAATCTGTAATTTTACTACACCTAACATCCTAGTTTCAGATAATGGGACTGAATTTAATAACAAAATCTTGGAAAATCTATGTAATGTGTTCCACATCAAGAAAGTCAATATACTCGTTAACCATCCCCAAAGTAATGGAGTAGTAGAAAGGTTAAACAAAAAGATAATTATATGTCTTAGAACCCTAATAAGTCCTCATAGTGTAACTTGGGATACTTGGATTCCTTGTGTTAAGTGTACCCTGAACAATCAAATTAATGTAGCAACTGGGGATACACCTCATTTTATAATTTTTGGGGAGGACAAAACTCTGCCATATGAAATGTTGACTGCAGAGCAAAAACCCATATATAATATGGATGATTATATATCCAATAGGATAAATACTCTTCAAAGTATTCACCAAAGAGTTAGGAAACATATGCAGGTGTATTCACAAGAGATGAGGGAACAACAACACAAAATAGCTCGTAAACTAGAATTGAAAATTGGGGAATTAGTAATGGTCAAAGCAACCTCACCCAATAATAAACTTTCACCAAGGTACACTGGTCCATATAGGGTAATTGATTCTGCAGGTGGAAACAAGTTTAAACTTAAACATTTAGAATCAAGAGAAGAATTGATAGGACATTTAGATGACATAAGGAAAATTAGCTTGCAGATCTATGAAGATGATTATAGTAATACTTTGTGCATAAATATTAATAACCCTGGAGAATATGGAGAATATTATAATGATATTTTTCAAGAGTTGAACATTAATCTTGATGTATTTTACAGATAGTATTGACCATTTGTATGTATTTGGGATGGGAGACCTAAACAACTGGAACTTGGTGTCAAGCAGATACATGGAAACCTAATACCTAGGATCTGCTGTGGTCAGACTTGGAACCTTAAGGACTTAAGGACCTCTCATCTGAGTACACACATGAGTATTGTGACCATTTTAAAGTAATAAGACTGTCTTTGAAAATGAAGTGTGTTGGAAATAATACTGAACAAGAAGAGACACTCAAACTCTAGATTAATGTGTTTTGCAAATCAATTGCTATTGAAAAGATGATAAACCATTCAGAATTTAAAGTTAGTGTTCATAGTGAATTTTCTAATCAATTACATCCTTTCTGTAGACAATCTAAGAGAAAGCATGATCTCTTTTGTGTTCCGAGAGGCTTCGCATGAACTCTCTGGTTAGGAATATGTCTGTTATGAACAATTGTCATTACCAACGAATTTTGGTAGACCAGATCCCTCATTGTAACATACAAGGATCTCATTACCTGTTTTTCCCTAACAAGACAAAGGTATCAATAAATTGTCCCGGGTTGAGTCCTAAATTGGATTTGGTTGAAGGTCTTGTCTCTATTCAAGATAACTGCGAATTGCATGCAGACACTATTTCCACCATTTCTAATACCCTTAATACAATGCATTTAACCGAGGACACCTACATTTCAACCTTCAACTTCACATTGCCTGAAAACTCTCCTCCCTTGAAAATTAAGAGAAGACCATTGTCAAGATCTCCCTCAAATGAATTACCTATGATACCAATCCTTATCATACCCTTACTTTCAGTGTTAGTGGCAGCACTGATTGCCTTTGTTGTATTCCGGAGATTGGCTCTGTCAAAGCAAATCAACCATGTAACCGCTTAATTCAATACCTTATATATATATTGAGATGCATGTTATTCACATTTATAGGTATTATGTTTATGTATTATTCCCAATTTATTGCATGAATGATGTATTTTGGAGGGTAGATTAATAATTACGCAAGGGTAGCTTAGCTTATTCTAGAAATATATTAGCAAGCCCTATAAGAGGGTATTAAGAATTGGTCGGGACGACCAAGGGTAGCTGCCGAGCCCTGTAAGAGGCCGGTAGTGTACGAATGGAAATGAGCTAGGGTATTAGAATAATTCAGACTCGACGCCTGCTCGAGGGCGATGTTATGTCTATGTGAGGGCGACGTTTTGTCTATGTAAACACACCGACGGTGGTGACTGTTTTATAATCGATTATGTAATCATAACTTTGTAAGCGCAGGTTACCTTCGTTTGACTAATGCTGAGGTAAACAATTTTTGCTAGTGGCATTGAAATGGCTTTCCGGATTGGTGCAAGGTGGAGAAGGAGAAAAAAACTATTGGTGCATGAATTCAAAGTCACGCCCATAAGGAGTGACATTTACTTCAGAAGTCACCGGAGATTGGATTAGAAAAATTAGTGACGTCAGACGAAGATAACTTAG
>NW_027467716.1:878079-890579 GCF_046742065.1 Oratosquilla oratoria
TAGGTTTTTATCTTCGAGGCTTAAGAATATGTTCAGAGGAGTATCTGGATGAAGAATTTAATAACATTTTTAATGCTTTTACTGAACTAAAATACCCTCCTTATTTTATTCTAAAAGCCAAGAAGAAAGCTGGAATTATCTATAAAAGAGTAGAAAAAATAAAAGAAGAATATACAAAGAAGATCATATTACCTAATACCTCAGTTGCAGACAATATTTCCCCATTATTAAACAAGGCTGGTGTGAATGTTGTTAAAACCAGCTCAGTAACAGTTGGCAATATCATTAAAAGCCGAAATAAGAGCAGGGAAAATATTCGTCAAGCAGGTATTTATTGTGTGCCATGTCTAGGTTGTGAAAAGGTTTACATTGGTGAAAGTTTCCGTGGTATTGATAAGAGAATATTAGAACATAAATATGATATGAAAACATACAATATGAATAATGCCATTGTTAAACATAGATTCGATACCGGCCACAATGCTGATTGGAATAATTCCAAGATTATAAGATATGAAAACCATACTATGAAACGTAGATGTTTAGAATCGGCGTTTATATCCCTCATAGAAAATATAAATCAGAATAATGGATTTTTTACAATAAGCAAACCATTGCCAATTTTAATTGCGAGTAACAAGCAATTTGCGCAAATTGTGTGTACACCATTTTAATGTTTGTTTCTCCCCGCAAGGCTCGGGCTATATAAGGAGTAAAATGTTTTTCATCGATGTTATTTCTGAAGAAGCCCTGCTGGGCGAAACGTAAAATATATTGGACTCCCATACTCTGCGTTTGGCCTCTTTCCTACAGAGTTAAAAATTATTTCCTTGCAAAATTGTAAGCAATATCAAGGAATTGCTTAGGTTATCTTAATTCTAGCCCAATGTTAAAAACATTTCTGATTTCTTCATCAATAAATTCAGGACTACAAATACGAAAAGCTCTTAAAAACATAGAGGCAAAGACTGTACGTTTAATATTATTTGGATGAGAATAATAATAATGGATATATGAACTTACATTGGTTGGTTTACGATATACTTTAAATTTAAGGCTATTGTCATGACGTAGGATAGTGCAATCTAAGAAAGGTAAGGTACAATTTTTCTCAATTTCTAAAGTGAATTTAATAGAATCAACAAGGGTATTCAATTTAGTTAAAAAATCATGGATATTTTTATCTTCTGGCCAAAGACATAAAATGTCATCAATATACCTAAGCCAAGGGATGCTACGGGGGAAGATTTTGTGTAATATTTTAGTTTCGAAAACTCCATCTATAAATTACTTAAAACTGGGGATAAAGGGATTCCCATACTCATTTCTATTCCCAAAAATTCGCCATGAGTATGGGAAACCCTTTATCCCCAACAACATAATAGCAAGAAATTTAATAGAGTGTAGTTTGATTCATACCACCAGTAATCAAAATACCAACCTACATAAAGGCTTGTACAAACTTGATGATTTTATTTGTCAAGAAATTAGTAAGACGATATCAGGTAAATTGTAACCCATCGACACTATGTGACCCTGGCGTACTGTGACCTGATGTCGCCCCTCCATCATAAGTTAATTGACAATGACCTTCCGCCCCCCAGGGGGTAATTGGCCGCCACCCATATTCAAACTGTTCTTGTTCCTTTGTTTTTCGTATATATATTATGTATGCATTTCTATTACTTTGTACTTGTTGCACTGAAGATGTAATATACGAAAGCGCTCTGCTTCGTTAGTTTCCTTTTTCCAAGTGGTCTACTTTGCATATATATATATATATATATATATATATATATATATATATATATATATGTATGTATATGTATACACATATGTGCATATCTACATTCTAGATATGTATGAATTTATGTTGATTATAATTGTACACAGTGCATACTGAGAGGGTTAGAGAGAGAAAGAGATAGAGGATAAAAGCTTTAATAAGTCAGGAAATGCTGCATAGAGTATATATGGAACAAAATATTGATAACATGCAAACTAAGATTATCGGTCGTGTATGAATTCCAATATAAATGTTCCTGCGTGGAATGCATGTAGGACTCAGGTATTTCGCCGTCCTGCCTTCATGTGGTGCACACTGTATAACGAGCCAATGGACTCTCCCTTACATACCAGACAATTCTTCATCCTCTCTTAATGTAAACCACGCTGCCTCGATCCATTTGACCAACTGAATTTAATCAACGTGTTCCAATGACAGCTGTTTTCATTACTATACATATATACCACCACACATACATATATATGATATATATATACATATACATATATATATGTGTATATTATATATATATATATATATGTGTGTGTATGTGTATATATATATATATACATACATATATATATATATACATATATATATGTATATATATATACATATATGTATATATATATACATATATGTATATATTTGTACATATATATCTATTTATTTATATATATATATATATATATATATATATATATATGTATATGTATATATTTACACAGACAGACATTGGTATTGTAATGGAGTGCATGGTAGGCAAAACGTTAGCCAACGAGGAGGTGAATCCTTTTTTTGTGTGTATGACTGGGAAATGTAGTGAAGAACATATAGAGTAAATTGAAGAGAAAATCGGGGAAAGAAATTAAGAAGAGGAAGACGAGTAAAGACATTTAAGGTGGCCATACTAATATAAACAATGAGTCACACTTTTTGATAATGATTCAACCGTTGAACGTTGAAGGGTCATGAAACATGGCATTTAGACTGTGTAGAGATAGGAAAGACCTACAGGATGTAGGTAAAAGGACAATTAGATGAAAAGGTCAAGCAAAGGACACATAAAAGGACTGCATGACCTTAATCTATATTTCGTTTTTGGAAGTCTGACAGTAAAACCCCAGCATAAAAAGACTCCCACTATTTCCATCCTTCATACACTCCACTCCCCTGAACCCTGTACCCTCCCCCCCCCACCTTTTATCATGGCACCTCCTTGATGACGGGTCATCCCTGCATCTTGTCCACTGCCCTGGGCCAGAAGCAGTATCGCAAGACACAGCACATCCACAGCAAGGCCGCTTCATTAAATCGGCGACCCCCCCCTCTCCGTCCCCCACATGCAGAAAAGGAGAAGACGGGGAGAAATCACTTCGGGCTGCGTCAAATTTCTCTCACATATACTTCCTCACCCCCTATCCCCCACCCATTTCTCCTCATGCATCACAACATCATCCATATACAACCATTCTCCATTCACCCCTATCTTCTGTTCTCTCCCGTCCTTCCTCAACAGACATTCATCTCTTTTGCAATGCCCCTTTTACCCCATCCATCCTCTCATCCTAGGACGCCCTCTCATATTCACTTCTTCCACCTCTGCCTTCCACACCTCTTTCACTAATCTTTTATCACTCATTCTTTCCATGTGTCCAAACCATCCGAATACTCTTTCATCCACCTTATCTCCCAACTCCCTTACCACCACTGTTCTCTTCATCACCTCCTCATTTCTCACTCTGTCCAGCCTAGTAACCCCTATCATAGTTCTAAGACAGACTCTTTAATTCACATTCACACTCCTTCTCTCTTCCTCTCTTATGTTCCATGTTTCTGTCTCATACAGTGCTGTCGGCACAATCATTCCTTCATACAACCTCCTCTTAGTATCCATTCCCAGATATCTATTTCTCATTACACTTTTTAATCCACCAAGACATTTACCCATACATTATTACACATGATTTGTATATATATATATATATATATATATATATATATATATACATATATATATTCTGATTAAAATCAACTGCACTGGATGCTTTGATGATTTTAAGGTAGGAATTCTTGATCTTTTGAAAGATCTTCTTATCACTTGTAGAAAGGGACTGGATGAAATTATTCATTTCTCTTTCATGGGTAGCATAGCTCACTTATTGTGCTGTTGTATGCCGACTTGATTAATTATCTTCTAGTAACAGAGGTAACTGTTGACTATCTTTCACCGAAACTCAGAAATTTTTCGCCTCGGTCTGAGGCTTCTTCAGGGTGTAGACTGCGGGTTGTTAATTCACTGGAGGTCAGAAGAATAGTGAGGAAAGTTATCCATGTAAGGGTATATATACGGGATCAGGTCAACCGGGCACGGGCGAAGCTCGATGCTGATTGGCTGGCGGGTAGGCCGTGTGAACCCGATGTCTGGTCGGGATCCCGGAGCATTCTGGCGGAAGACCTAGTGGCTCGTCCCGAGTGCTGATTGGTTGGGTGATCGTTTGTTGAGCCAATGGTGTTTTGTAGTGGAGTATGTTTCTCATGTGGGCGTGCGGATGGCAAAATAAAATCTACGCTCTATTGTACGTTGATGGAAGGACGTTGACAAGTGATGGAAACGGCTTCAGCAATTTGAAGCGTTCTGAAGTCGTCTTCATGGTGGATAATTTCAGTCTGATCTATGAGACTCTGTAAGGGTGGTTTCTTGTCGTGTTCCTGTGTATAATGCTGGAAAATTGAACCTTGATTTCTGTGGTATTGTAGGCGGCGTCGCAACGTGGTGGAGGTCCTTCCAATGTAGCTGTTGGAGCCATCACAGTGGCCCTCCTGGCAAGTAAATTTATACACTACATTGGTGGTGGCCTCCCGAGAGGTAGAAGGTGCCGTACTGTTGCGCATTATATTATTAGTGATTTCGTTAGGTTAGGTTTACAGAAGATTCTGATGTCAATAGTGGCGTTCGGGTCAGATGGTGTGACTCCTCTTTTAATTATGCTCCTAATAGCATTGCATTCTTCTTTATATTTATCGTGGAAATTGTTCTGGTGATATATGATAATTTTCTCCTTTGGTGGGGTAGGTTGTTGGGTGGGTGCTGCGTACTGATCCATCTTTTTCTTGATAACATCCTCTATCAGGTGGTCTGCATAGCCGTTATTTGTTAGAAGTTGGCGGATGCGATCAAGCTCTCTGTGTGTCTCCGTCCAGGTACTGCAGTGTGTTAAAGCCCTGCTTACATAAGAGGCCACGACGGACCTCTTGTATGTAGCAGGACATTCTCCTCTTGCATTAAGGCAGCGTCCCACGTTTGTGGCTTTGGTATAGACCTTAGTCTTGAAACTTCTATCTTGTTTGGAGATGTCAACATCGAGGAAAGGGAGGCGTCCTTCTATGCTGCGCTTACAGGTAAAAGCTAAGCAGGAATTGCTTTCAAGTGCTGCCAGGAGAAGTGGGACCTCATCGTCAGTAGCAGTGGTGATAAAAATGTCATCAATATATCTGGCATATATACCTGGAGGAGGATGGTATTGAAAGGTCCTTTCTTCCACTTTGGCCATATACATATTAGTAAAAAGGACTCCTAAAGGGGAACCCATTGCCACTCCATCTACTTGTGTGAATAGCTCTCCTCTGTGGGAGAGAAATGGGGCCTCCTTTGTGCAGATTGTCGATGAGACAATTAGTATCATATTAGAGAGGGTCTACAGAAGCAATGTCCCCGCACTTGACATCCCTGAAGACGTCCTGCGAGCCATGCTCGAAATCTGCACAAAGGAGGCTCCATTTCTCTCCCACAGAGGAGAGCTATTCACACAAGTAGATGGAGTGGCAATGGGTTCCCCTTACATACACACACACACACACACACACACACACACA
The DNA here is from genome assembly GCF_046742065.1 of Oratosquilla oratoria. NCBI lineage: Eukaryota > Metazoa > Arthropoda > Malacostraca > Stomatopoda > Squillidae > Oratosquilla > Oratosquilla oratoria. The sequence continues at coordinate 883,742 of NW_027467716.1, forward strand.
CACACACACATATATATATATATATATATATATATATATATATATGTATATATATATGTATATATATATATGTATATATATATATATGTACACACACACACACCTTTTATATATATATATATATATATACATATATATATGCAATAAAAACACTAGGAGCGTGTGTTCACAAATGCGTAAGTAACCACTAGGAAAAGTAAACTAACGAAGCAGAGCGCTTTCGTATAATCACATCTTCAGTGCAGATACAAAGAAGGAATTATAAGATGAAGAAAGAAGGTACAGAATATATGACATAGTGAAGAGGGTATTCGGAGAGGTAGTGGAAGAAGTACACGTGACGGACGTTTGGGCCGTCCTGGTAGCCAACAAGTATGGGACGTTTGGGCCGTCCTGGTAACCAACAAGTATGGGACAACTGCTCATAATTTATATTACAATTCAAACAATTTTGAAATTTCATGAGAAATAAAACTATCTAATTTGTACAAACCTTGATGAAGATTAACATTTATCCCCTTACTAGATTTGATCAAACTGCATTCAATTAAATTTCTTTCTGTTATGTTGTTGTTGTATGTGATGACTTTAGCGTTATCCCAGTCAACTGGGTGGTTAAAATGGTTCATGTGGTTGAATATACCGCTAGATTGGTTTCCCTCTCTAACGTATTTCTTGTGTTGATTGATTCGTGTTGTGAGTGTTTTAGCAGTCTGACCAACATAAAACTGATTACATGATTTGCAAGGTATTTTGTACACACACCCTTTATTACTATTGACAGAATTATTTATGAGCAGTTGTCTTACAGTGTTCTTATTATTGAAAACTACATTAATGTTAAATTTACGTAATATATTTGGAATATTTTGCAGGTTCTCTTGGTACGGTAAAATTAGCAAGTTATTCATATTGAAAGTTTGAGTTGACCTAAGGTTATAAAATGTCCTTTTAGCATGATTGTAAGCTTTGTCAAGAACATGTGTGGGGTATTGTAGCTTAGTACCAATGTCGTAAATACATCTTATTTCATCATCGATGTACTCTGGGCTGCAAATGCGTAGGGCCCTGAGGTACATCGACGAAAAAACAGATATCTTTACGCCATCAGGGTGTGAGGAATAATAGTGTATATATGAACAAACATTGGTTGGTTTGCGATATACACTAAACTTCAACTCACTTTCACGGCGGTAGATATTACAATCAAGGAAAGGCAAAACACCTTCTTTCTCTATCTCCACCGTGAACTTAATGGAACTGACCAAATTATTAAGCTTACATAAAAAATAATTTACATTATCTTGAATGGGCCACAGACATAGGATGTCATCAATGTACCGCATCCATGTAATGTTGGGGAGAATGATCTTACTTAAAATTTTGGTTTCAAAAAACTCCATATATAAATTACTCAATACGGGGGAGAGAGGATTACCCATGCTCATTCCAAATTTCTGAGAATAGAATTTATCATTAAATTGGAATTTGCAATCTTTAACACACAATTTGATCAGTTCAATTAAGGTGCCTGAAGGTAATGGTAAATCGTGCTTATTTAACTCTTCTTTAAGATAGATTAAAAGGTCATCCAAAGGAACTTTCGTAAACAAACTAACAATATCATAACTTACCAATTTAAATTCATAATCTGGTTTTACCTCACTTAGTTTGTTAATGAGGTCCAAACTGTTCTTAACATGTGAAGTGGAAATATTTCCAACTAGTGGACTAAGAATTGTTACCAACCATTTCGAAAGTTTGTATGAAGCTCAACCTATTGAAGAAACGATTGGTCTTACCGGGTCATTTGGTTTATGTGTCTTAATTAGACCATACATGTAAGGCAAAGGAGGGCTGATAGAAATAAACTTTTTGATTAGTTCACTATTTCCACTTAACAATTCTTTTATCTTCTTATTGAAATGGCTATTCACTGATTCATTAGGATTCTTTGAAAGTTGGACGCAAGTATCTTGATCTTTAAGTAGTACATCCATTTTGTTTAAATAAAGGGTGTGTGTACAAAATACCTTGCAAATCATGTAATCAGTTTTATGTTGGTCAGACTGCTAAAACACTCACAACACGAATCAATCAACACAAGAAATACGTTAGAGAGGGAAACCAATCTAGCGGTATATTCAACCACATGAACCATTTTAACCACCCAGTTGACTGGGATAACGCTAAAGTCATCACATACAACAACAACATAACAGAAAGAAATTTAATTGAATGCAGTTTGATCAAATCTAGTAAGGGGATAAATGTTAATCTTCATCAAGGTTTGTACAAATTAGATAGTTTTATTTCTCATGAAATTTCAAAATTGTTTGAATTGTAATATAAATTATGAGCAGTTGTCCCATACTTGTTGGTTACCAGGACGGCCCAAACGTCCCATACTTGTTGGCTACCAGGACGGCCCAAACGTCCGTCACGTGTACTTCTTCCACTACCTCTCCGAATACCCTCTTCACTATGTCATATATTCTGTACCTTCTTTCTTCATCTTATAATTCCTTCTTTGTATCTGCACTGAAGATGTGATTATACGAAAGCGCTCTGCTTCGTTAGTTTACTTTTCCTAGTGGTTAATTACGCATATATATATACATACATACATATATATATACATATATGTATATATATATATATATATACCTTTATATATATACATATATATCTATATATATGCATATGTAAATATATATATGTATATACACATATATAGATATATACAGTATATATATGTATATACATATAGGTATATAATATATATACATATATATATATATATATATATATTTATGCATATATATATATATATATGTATATAATATATATATATATATATATATATACATATTTATATATGTGTATGTATGTATATATGTGTACATATATATATATATATATATAATTATATACATACATATATATATATATATATATATATATACATATGTATGTATATGTATATATATATAAATCTACAAATATATATATGTTTATATATGTATATATATATATATATATGTTTATATGTATATATACATATATATATGTATATAAATACATATATATATATATATATATTTGTATATATATATATATATATATATATATATATGTATATTACAGGTGAAAAATATAATCACACATTTGTCAATCACGGTAAAACCACTGTTGGAGTAGAAAAGACTGGAAACGGTGAATCTATATATTTCGATTGTAAACTACAATCGTCTTCAGTAGGGGATTGCAGTTTGTAATCGAAATATATAGATTCCCCGTTTGCAGTCTTTTGTTCTCCAACAGTGGTTTTTCCGTGATATATATATATATATGTATATATATATATATATATATACACATATACATATATATATATATATATATATATATATGGTATACACACACACACACACACAGACACACACACACACACACACACACACACACACACACACACATATATATATATATATATATATATACTGTATATATATATATATATATATATATTTATGCATATATATATATGTGTGTGTGTGTGTGTGTGTGTAAGTAGAGATGTGTAATAATGCGTGAGGCTATCGTATATATAATGATTTTATATGTATATGTATATATATATTCGTATATGTATATATATATATATATATATATATATGTATATATATATATATATACACTCATGACTCTCCGCGTCCCTTTACCAGACAACAACTTCATGACTCTCATTTCGTCCTACGCACCAACTCTGGATGCTGACGAAGACCTGAAGGACCATTTTTATCAACAATTGAATAACGCCATCAGAAAAGTATCACCAAGCGACCACCTCCTGCTGCTTGGAGATTTCAATGCGAGAGTTGGCAAGGATCACCAACTGTGGGAGAATATTATTGGAAAAGAGGGCATCGGAAACTGCAATGCAAATGGATTTCTCCTGCTGGGCCTCTGCGCAGAACATAACCTTTCCATTACTAACACGATGTACCGCTTGCCAAATCGATATAAGACTACGTGGCAACATCCAAGGTCAAAACACTGGCACATGTTGGACTATGTTATTGTCCGACAAAGTGATAGAAAATACGTACGTGTCACCAAGGCTGTCCTAGGCGCTGATGACTGTTGGACAGACCATCGTCTAGTGGTCTCACGCCTGACGCTTGCCGTTCGAAGGAAACGAAGTGTCCGTTTCCCAAGAACTATCTAGAAGTAAATACGACATCTCAAAGCTTAAAGATCCAGCCTACAGCACCATTTATGAGGAAAGAGTTTGTCAAGACCTCGCCACCATTTCTATCAGCAACAATTTGGAAGAAGAATGGACCTTCATTAGCAATATCATCAGTAATGCTGCCAAAGACACCATTGGTTACAAGAAGAAGAACCAGGACTGGTTTGACGAAAACGACAATGAGATCAACCGCCACATAGATGCTAAACGCATGGCCCGATTGGCCCATGAGCAGGACACCCGATGCCAACGCAAGAAAGCATGCTATCATGACCTAAAAAAAACTATGCCAGACAAAATTGCGAGAAATTCAGAACCAATGGTGGATACAGAAGGCTGTCGAGCTTCAACAGTATGCCGATAACAGGGACCTTAGGAATTTCTATGCAGGAACAAAAGAACTTTATGGCCCAGTACGTTCCTCAGTAGGCTCCCTGCTTTCTGCAGACTCATCAACCATCTTGACCGATCCGACAGATATCCTAGATCGTTGGAGAGATCACTTCTACCAACTGCTAAATCGGCCATCGACAGCCGCAGATGACTTCCTGAAAAATGTCCAACAACATCCAGTCCAGCTCTGGATGAGTGAATCTCCAACATTTCTGGAATTGGAGAAAGCCATGAATCAAATGAAGGCCCGGAAATCACCAGGCCCACATAATATCCCTTTCGAGCTCCTGCAGTACGGAGGGATGTCACTTAAGACCAGGTTGTACGATCTCATCCTCAAGATATGGACAGTCCAGCAAGTTCCAAAAGATCTCAAAGATGCGGTCATCATCACCCTCTTTAAAAAAGGAGATCGAAAGCTCTGCGGCAATTATCGAGGGATTTCACTGCTCTCCATTGCAGGGAAGATATTTGCAAGGATCCTCCTAAGCCGTCTCCAGGAAATGGCAGAGCGGATTCTCCCAGAATCACAATGCGGCTTTCGTACATCCCGTGGAACAACTGATATGATCTTTTGCGCAAGACAGCTGCAGGAGAAAAGTCGGGAACAACAAAAACCCCTCTTCATAGTTTTCTATGACTTGGAAAAAGCCTTTGACCGCGTACCAAGAGCTGCCATGTGGAGGGTTCTTAAACGTTTCGGTTGTCCGGACAACTACATCTCTCTGGTCCGAGCCCTACATGAAAACACCTCTGGACGTGTGCTCTATCTAGGAAAGTTGTCCGAAGAATTTGAGATCACATGTGGGCTGAAACAAGGTTGTGTCCTGGCTCCAACACTCTTTGCCCTCTATCTCGCTGCAATGATGTATGAGATTCCATCTGACAACCCAGGCGTTGACATCAAGTATCGACTTGATAGTGGGCTGTTCAACCTGGCCAAATTCCGCTCTAAACAACTAACAACCATCAAAACAGTCACGGAACTGCAGTATGCAGATGACATTGCTACTTTCTGCCACTCAGCTAATGATCTACAACAGTCAGTCAACAACTTCACTGCAGCTTATCAACGTTTCGGGATGAATGTGAACATACAGAAGACCAAAGTTCTTGCACAACCGGCTCCAAGAACAGCCCTGCCAGAATTTGACATCACTATTTCTGGTATATCGCTGGAGCAAGTCGACCAGTTCTCGTATCTTGGCAGCGTACTTACCTCCAAGTGCAACTCGGAAAAGGACGTAGAACATCGAATCGCAGCTGTGTCGACGGGTTTTCGACAACAAAGATCTTACCCGAAGAACAAAACTAAGGGTTTACGAAGCCGTCGTTGTCTCCACTCTGCTATATGGCTGCGAAACATGGACACTTTATTGCAGAGATCTGAAGAAACTTGAATGCTTCCATCAACAGAAGCTCCGATCCATATTGTGCATTAAGTGGAAGGACCACATCACCAACAATGAAGTTCTTTCCCGTGCAAACAGCCAAAGCATGGAGTCTACCATCATGAGGCATCGACTTCGCTGGTCTGGCCACATTGCTAGGATGCCAGAAACAAGACTGCCCCGGCAAATCCTCTTTAGCGAGTTGGCCACAGGAGGACGCCCCCGTGGCCGTCCCGTCCTAAGGTACAAAGACCAGCTGAAGGCCACCCTGAGGTCTACCACAATTGAACCAGAGACCTGGGAAGAGGTCTCCAGTGACCGCTCAATCTGGCGCAACACAATTCGGGCTGGAACGGAGAGGTTCGAGACCATGCGAAAGGAGAGAGACGAGGAAAAACGGCAACTCAGAAGACTTCGTCTCGCCGCCCCTCGTCCTCCTCCATCCATCCAGTGCCCGTTATGCCCCAGAAAGATCAACACCAGAATTGGCCTACACAGCCATCTCAGACACCATAAATAGAAAGAAGCGCCTTGCCATAGTAAACTCTACACCAGAATTGGACAACAACCATCTCAGACAACCATCTCAGACACTATGAATAGGAGGAAGCGTGGTATCATCGGACTACGATGCACCGCCGACGATACGACGACGATATATATATATATATATATATATATATATATATATATATATATATATATGTGAATATATATATAAATAAATGTATATATATATACATACATGTATATATATATATGTAACCGTTGGATAGGTTAGTGTAACCGTTAAATAGGT